>NC_069499.1:554912982-555025482 GCF_027579735.1 Bombina bombina | reverse complement strand
AGGTACTATGACGTAAAAAAAGTTAATATTTTGTAAATAGTTAAATAAAACATTAAAATGTGCCGTAAATGAATCTACAAGCAGTTTAATTATTGCTGATGTCTATTTTCCGAATCCCTCATGTTTTGTACTCCTTCCTTTCACCCTACAGATTGATTGAGCCTTGTCTAGACAAGAGGAGTGCAGTGCAGTATTTACATAAGATTTGATCCGCTTTCATTTTCCCCAGATTTTAACTATGTTGCATTTGATCAGGAACTATAAGATTAAAGGTTAATTTTAGTTGAAAAAATATTATATGCTCTGGTTTGTTATAGCAAGTAATTATAAGACTATCGACCCAGCTGTGTAAGTAGTGCTGCTGACTGGATCAGCTGCAGTTTATTTAGAGCTCTGCTGGTCCCAAGCAGCACTTATGAGTTTTACCCCTTTGTGGTCGTTACTCACACAGAGGAGCAGGATCACTAGTCTTAAAATTACATGATAACATATTAGAGCATGTCATTTTTTTACTATGATGGCCCTTTAAGGTCACACTTCTAGTTGCTTCTTTTACCATTAAAATTGTGTAATTGTGCATAAATACTTTTTTGTTTATCCGTGTGGGTTTTAGGATCAACTTGCTGTATAAAAATAATGGGCCAGATTACAAGTGGAACGCAAACGTTTGCGCGTGAGCGATAAGGGGTTTATCTCAGGTGTTTGCGATCGTCGGGCTTATTACTCGTATTACGAGTTGAAAGAAAACGCTATAATAATTACGGTGACTTCAGAGCTCTAGTTAAATACATCAAAAATAATATAATACCATCTAATAAAAATTATTACAAAAAATTGCTCAAATAAGTTAAAAGGGTTTTGAGATATGAGAGGTATCAGGTGTTAAAAAAATAAAAGGCAGGCTAAATATCATTAGCTCTCCATTGAGTAATACCAGCGCATGCTAATGTGCGCTGGTATTACAAGTTAAGCGCAATGAGAGCGCATTCCATAGGTCAGAGACGGCATCAGAACCTAAGCGCAGTGAAAGGGGTAAGTAGCACAGCGATGGCAGCACATATAAATATATATGTATATGATTATATACAGATATATGTATGTGTTAACACACAGTTCCCATAGACCACAATGTAAAGGTACTTTTCCCTTTTTTTCTAACACCTCACTCTCGCCAACTTTACCCCCAAAATACTGCCCAGTGAAGTTATTTTATTTAAAAAAAAAATGGTGCACGTTTTATTTTTTAATAAAGTATACTACACTGTATTTTGGGGGCATTTGGGACATATTTATAAAATTAACCAAAGATCTGACCTCTGGTTAATTTTATAAGTGCTAATTGCTACCGTGATAAATTATCGCTTCAGTTGTAATCTAGCCCTTAATGTCCTTTTAACTGGAATGCAGAGGGGGTACTGCAATATGTATATATATATAAGAATCAGGAAAAGAGGAGACTAAAATATCCCTTTGAATCACATAGACAGCTCAGTAACTCCAGCCTTTCAGCATAAAAATAACACCCCACCTAAATATCAGTGTAAAGGAACCTTGCATTACTTGCTTGGGGCTTTATCTAATATAAGAAACATGTTGATCAACAACGTGTCATTTCATGTGACTTGCTGACAACAGAAGTTTATGATCAGATACTATGATGAATTACAGATCTACAGAAACTCAAGACTATATGCTGGGCATTATACCTAGGTGTGGTATTTGTAGAAAGCACAGTGTACAAAACTCTTTGTCACACTTTTTGATATTATTTTGACAAATTCACAATGTTGCTCTCATTTTTTGAGTGTATCCATCACACACTTTGTTGAGACACAAACACAGCAGCAATAAGCCCTTCTGTGTTGTAAGCAAGTGGCTGTAATTACTATAAAAGGGAAATGAGGGAAGCGCCCTGGCAGAAACTTTATGAGATATGAGGTCAGGTAGAGCCTCAAAAGCAATTGGAGAGTAGGTAACTGTGGTACTGTGAGTTATCTGCAGAGAAGGCAATGCACCCCTGTGAGAGCTATATCCTGCTGCAATCCCCCAGCATCTCTATGCAATAAGCCCCTGAGTGGTGGAGTTCAATGCATATTAGTCATATACAAAGACTTATACAAACCAGCTCCTACATGAGAAATAAATACTTTTATTCTAACATAGATACGGAATAGATTAGAAGTGAAAGCTCACATCTCTTTCATATGTTGATTAAGGCATGTAGTAGTGTTTAGAAATATATTTTAGCAATTAGTTTATTTGGTACCATTTATTAAAAAAAATACATTTTCTGCATAACAGTTGAAATTTGGCAAAAATAAATCTCACTTTCATGCTGGATTTCAGTCAAAATACTGGAGTAAGATGCCACACAATTTATGTTAAAGGAACATTGAATGATATTTTTATTCTATGACAAGTGTGAAAGGCCAGCAGTTGAATATTCTTAAACATTCTCAATGAATCACTGGCTGATATGGACAACTCCCATTACACTTTTGTTGAACAGGGACTCACTAAGATAGTTTTATTCAGGGTATGAATGTCTGAATTAAAAAAAAATACAAATACATCTTAAAATACACTAATTTTCTAGTGAAAAATAGACAGCTAGATTACGAGTTTTGCGTTATGAGGGGTGCGGTGTTAACTTGCACGTTATTCTCACCGCTCACTTTCCTACAGCGCTGATATTACAGGTTTTTACAAACCCAGCGTTAAAAGGCAAGAAGTGAGCGTAGAACAAAATTGTGCTCCATACCGCACTCCAATACCAGTTGTGCTTAAGTGAGCGGTGAGCTGGCTGTACGTGCTCGTGCAAGATTTCCCCATAGACATCAAAGGGGAGAGCCGGCTGAGAAAAAATCTAACACTTGCAATAAAGCAGCGTAAAGCTCCGTAACGCAGCCCCATTGATTCCTATGGGGAACCAAATTTTATGTTTACACCTAATGCCCTAACATGAACGCTGAGTCTAAACACCCCTAATCTTACACTTATTAACCCCTAATCTGCCGCCCGACATCGCCGACACCTGTATTATACTTATTAACCCCTAATCTGCCGCTCCGGACATCGTCAACGCCTACATTATACTTATTAACCCCTAATCTGCTGCCCCCAACATCGCCGACACCTACATTATATTTATTAACCCCTAATCTGCTGCCCCCGATGTCGCTGCAACCTACCTACACTTATTAACCCCTAATCTGCTGCCCCCAACGTCACCGCCACTATAATAAACATATTAACCCCTAAACCACCACACTCCCGCATCGCAAACACTAGTTAAAAATTATCAACCCCTAATCTGCTGTTCCTAACATCGCCGCCACCTATTAACATTTATTAACCCCTAATCTGCCGCCCGAACATCGTCGCCACTATACTAAATTTATTAACCCCTAAATCTAAGTTTAACCCTAACCCTAACACCCCCTAACTTAAATATAATTAAAATAAATCTAAATAAAACCTACTATTTATAACTAAATAATTCCTATTTAAAACTAAATACCTGTAAAATAAACCCTAAGCTAGCTACAATATAACTAATAGTTACATTAGCTAGCTTAGGTGTTATTTTTATTTTACAGGCAAGTTTGTATTTATTTTAACTAGGTAGAATAGTTACTAAATAGCTATTAACTATTTAATAACTACCTAGCTAAAATAAATACAAATTCACCTGTAAATTAAAACCTAAACTGTCTTACACTAACACCTAACCCAAAAATTAAATAAATTCCCTAAATTAAATACAATTAGCTAAATTACAAAAAAACAAACACTAAATTACAGAAAATAAAAAACAAATTACAAGATCTTTAAACTAATTACACCTAATCTAATAACCCTATCAAAATAAAAAAAGCCCACCCAATATAAAAAAAAACCCTAGCCTAAACTAAACTACCAATAGCCCTTAAAAGGGCCTTCTGCGGGGTATTGCCCCAAAGAAATCAGCTCTTTTACCTGTAAAAAAAAAAAAAATACAACCAACCCCCCAACAGTAAAACCCACCACCCACACAACCAACCGCCCAAATAAATACCTAACTAAAAAAAACTAAGCTCTCCATTGCCCTGAAAAGGGCATTTGGATGGGCATTGCCCTTAAAAGGGCATTTAGCTCTATTGCGGCCCAAACCCCTAATCTAAAAATAAAACCCACCCAATACACCCTTAAAAAATCCTAACACTAACCCCTGAAGATCCACTTACAGTTCTGAAGAGCCGACATCCATCCTCAACGAAGCCGGGAGAAGCCTTCATCCAAGCGGCAAGATGTCCTCAACGAAGCCGGCAGAAGTGGTCCTCCAGACGGGCAGAAGTCTTCACCCAGACGGCATCTTCTATCTTCATCCTTCCGACGCGGAGCGGCTCCATCTTCAAGACATCCGGCGCGGAGCATCCTCTTCAATCGACGGCTTCTTCTGGAATGAAGGTTCCTTTAAATGACGTCATCCAAGATTGTAATTTGTTTTTTATTTTCTGTAATTTAGTGTTTGTTTTTTGTAATTTAGCTAATTGTAGTTAATAACTATTTAGTAACTATTCTACCTAGTTAAAATAAATACAAACTTGCCTGTAAAATAAAAATAAACCCTAAGATAGATACGATGTAACTATTAGTTATATTGTAGCTAGCTTAGGTTTATTTTATAGGTAAGTATTTAGTTTTAAATAGGAATTATTTAGGTAATGATAGTAAATTTTATTTAGATTTATTTTAATTATATTTAAGTTAGGGGTTGTTAGGGTTAGACTTAGGTTTAGGGGTTAATAAATTTAGTATGGGCAGCAGATTAGGGGTTAATAAATGTAGATACATGGCGGCGATGTTAGGGACAGCAGATTAGGGGTTAATAATATTTGACTAATGTTTGCGAGGCGGGAGTACGGCAGTTTAGGGGTTAATAAATTTAGTATAGTGGCAGCGACGTTGGGGGCAGCAGATCAGGGTTTAATAAATGTAGGTAGGTGGCGGCGATGTTAGGGGTGGCAGATTAGGGGTTAATAACATTTAACTAGTGTTTGCGAGGTGGGAGTGCGGCGGTTTAGGGGTTAATATGTTTATTATAGTGGTGGCGATGTCGGGAGCGGCAGATTAGGGGTTAATAATTTTATTTTAGTGTTTGCGATGTGGGAGGGCCTCGGTTTAGGGGTTAATAGGTAGTTTATGGGTGTTAGTGTACTTTTTAGCACTTTAGTTATAAGTTTTGATGCTACAGCGTTGTAGCATAAAACCCATAACTACTGACTTTAAAATGCGGTACGAATCTTGGCGGGATAGGGTGTACCGCTCACTTTTTGGCCTCCCAGGACAAGCTCGTAATACCGGCGCTATGGAAGTCCCATAGAAAAAAGACTAGCCTTCAGTTTTTAAGAAATTTGACTTTTTCATCAATTGTTAATAAACGTATATACTACTACTTTTGTTTGGATTTATACATCTATTTTTGAATCCATGGAAAGGTTGTTAAGGTTTTCCTGTGTGAAGCATTTATGAAACAATAAGTTTATCATAGAGCACAGCCAGTCAGCAGCTACACCCTCCCTCAGTTTAATTTTCAGGATTTATCATGTCATTGAATAAGGTGAGAGAATACTGAAGAGTTGAGTAATGCCATGCTGCAGCATGATAAGATTTGTTCCTATCAGAAGATTTTTTTTTTTAAATATTGAAAGCAGGCTTCTTAAACTTTATGATGCACAATTTTGGTTTTCTGTATCAACTTCAACTAAGCTGAAATGACGGACCTGTTATTACTGCTATTCTTCCTTGGATAGTTGATCAGATATACATGTATTTTTTTAATCAATATGGTCTATTAGGCATTAGGGAAGAGTGGCTTGCATTGCTCAGCTGTGTAAGTGCTTTATTGACAGAGTTCTAACCTGCACAGGCTCTGGGGTGATCTGTACAACATGCTGAAGCCTTTCACTATGATGGTGCCGTGACTCCTCTTCATATACTGCATCCCGTTCATGTTGAGGAAGCCCCAAGAAACGACGGATGGTGCAGAGATTTTCCCAGAGAGTACGATTCTCAGGGCTGGGATTCTCCTTCCAACGGAGCAGTTCACAAAGCCAACCCTGTAGTAAAAAAATGACATAAATTAGTGAAGTAAAACTCCCAGTTATTCTATCACACATCCATTTTTAAGCACCATAGCAAACCTACAGCCCTACCTTCATCAATTACACATAATACGTTTCCTAAATTAAGCCAATCTTTTGCATTCACAAAGTGTACAAGTCAAGCTATGACTGTGAATCTCAAAAAAATATTCTTGCAACCCTTTTGCTCCAATATAAAACAAAGGTGCCTTCAATTTTCATGATTTTGTAGACTTTACCATATTAAATAAGCGAAGCAAAGTTTTTAACAAACCTCAAAATGTAGCATTAGGGAGCATAAACATAATACAAGAAATATTGCAGCATAAACAGTAAAGCACATCTGAACACTGTTCATGCAATCATTAAAATAAAGAAGAGAGTCTGCAGTGTTTATATGCTGGATATGATCTCGGACAATTGAGAAATTGCAGTGAAAGATTTGGCTTTTGCATACTGTTAATATTAAAGGGACAGTCTACTCCAAAATGTTTATTAATCATTCTCCAGTTTTGCACAACCATCATGGTTATATTATTATACTTTTTAGTTATCTATATGGCACACATGAAATAACAATGTCTTGCTGTGAAAAGGTAAAAAATTGCACTAAGATGGGGGGACTTCCGGGCAGCTGCCATCTTAGGTCGCAATATTCAGCGCTGCTCTGATCTGTCAGAATATCTTTTAAAAATCTTTCAGCCAGATTACGAGTTTTGATTCCTAAGGGGAAAGAAAAGTTATGTTTACACCTAACACCCTAACATATACCCTGAGTCTAAACACCCCTAATCTGCCGCCCCCGACATCGCCGAAAATCTACATTACACTTATTAACCCCCTAATCTGCCGCCCCTGACATCGCCGACACCTACCTACACTTATTAACCCCTAATCTGCCGCCCCAATGTCGCTACCTACATTACACTTAGTAACCACTAATCTGCCGCCCCCAATGTCTTCGCTACCTACCTAAACTCATTAACCCCTAATCTGTCACCCCCAATGTCATCACTACCTACACTTATTAACCCCTAATCTGCCGTCCCCAACGTCGCCGCCACTATACTAAAGTTATTAACCCCTAAACCTAACCCTATGTCTAACCCTAACGTAACCCTAACCCTAACACCCACTAACTTTAACATAATTAAAATAAATCTAAATAAAAATTACAATTAATACCTAAATAATTCCTATTTAAAACTAAATACTTACCTATAAAATAAAACCTAACCTATCAGCCAATACAATGCGAGCTCAATCCTATTGGCTGATTGCATCAGCCAATAGGATTTTTTAAACTTTAATTACGATTGGCTGATAGAATTCTATCAGCCAATCGTAATTCAAGGGACGCCATCTAATATGACATCCCTTAAAGGAACCTTCATTCTTCAGTAGCCGTCGAAAGAAGAGGATTCTCCGCGCCGGATGTCTTGAAGATGGAGCTGCTTTGCGTCGTAAGGATGAAGATAGAAGATGCCGTCTAGATAAAGACTTCTGCCCGCCTGGTGGACCACTTCTTGCCGCTTGGATGAAGACTTCTCCCGGCTTGATAGGATGGATTCCCACTGAAAAAGGACTTTTTGAAAGGTGCGGTAGTTACGTTGCGTTACGGCCAAAAAAGTGTGTAGTACAGCTATACCTGCAAAACTCGTAATAGCAGCGGTAGTGAAAAAAGAAAATTTATGCTTACCTGATAAATGTATTTCTTTTTTGACACGATGAGTCCACGGATCATCTTAATTACTATTGGGATATTCACCTCCTGGTCAGCAGGAGGCGGCAAAGAGCACCACAGCAAAGCTGTTAAATATCACCTCCCTTCCCTCCCAACCCAGTCATTAGACCGAAGTTAAGGAGAGAAAGGAAGTAACAAGGTGCAGAGGTGTCTGACGTTTATAATAACCAACAACCTGTCTGTCAAAAACAGGGCGGGCCGTGGACTCACCGTGTCAAAAAAGAAATACATTTATCAGGTAAGCATAAATTTTCTTTTCTTTTTAATGACACGATGAGTCCACGGATCATCTTAATTACTATTGGGAATCAATACCAAAGCTAGAGTACACAGATGATACGGGAGGGACAAGACAGGGAACCTAAACGGAAGGCACCACTGCTTGAAGAACCTTTCTCCCAAAAGCAGCCTCAGCCGAGGTAAAAGTATCAAACTTGTAGAATTTTGAAAAAGTGTGAAGAGAGGATCAAGTTGCAGCCTTGCAAATCTGATCCATAGAAGCTTCATTTTTGAATGCCCATGAGGAAGCAACAGCCCTCGTGGAATGAGCTGTAACTCTCTCTGGAGGCTGCTGTCCAGCAGTCTCATATGCAAAACGTATTATACTCTTCAGCCAAAAAGAAAGAGAAGTAGCCGTAGCTTTCTGCCCCTTACGTTTTCCTGAGAAAACCACAAACAAAGCAGAAGACTGGTGAAAATCCATAGTCGCCTGCAGGTAAAACTTTAAGGCACGAACCATGTCCAAATTGTGAGAGGTAGGATTAGGACACAAGGAAGGAACAACAATCTCCTGATTAATGTTCCGATCAGAAACAACTTTAGGAAGAAATCCTAATTTAGTACGTAAAACTACCTTATCCAAATGAAAAATAAGGTAAGGGGACTCATACTGCAATGCTGAGAGCTCTGACACTCTGCAAGCAGAAGAAATAGCAACAAGAAATAAAACTTTCCAAGATAACAACTTAATATCTAAGGAATGCATAGGCTCAAACAGAGTACCTTGAAGAACTTTGAGAATCAAATTAAGACTCCATGGGGGAGTAACTGACTTGAACACAGGCCTGATCTTGACTAAGGCCTGACAAAAGGATTAAACGTCTGGTACGTCCGCCAGACCCTTATGTAACAAAATAGACAATGCCGATATTTGACCCTTTAGGGAACTTGTCGACAATGCTTTCTCCAAACCCTCTTGGAGAAAGGACAAAATTCTAGGAATCCTAACTCTACTCCAGGAGTAGCCCTTGGATTCACACCAAAAGAGATATTTATGCCAAATCTTATGGTAAATCTTTCTAGATACAGGTTTACGAGCCTGAATCATGGTCTCTATGACCGATTCTAAAAAGCCCCGCTTGGATAAAATTAAGCGTTCAATCTCCAAGCAGTCAGCTTCAGAAAAACTAGATTTGGATGAAGGAAGGGCCCTTGAATTAGAAGGTCCTTCCTCAACGGAAGTCTCCAAGGTGGCAGAGATGACATGTCCACCAGATTTGCATACCAAATACTGCGAGGCCAAGCCGGTGCAATGAGGATCACTGAGGCCCTCTCCTGCTTGATTCGGGCAATCACCCAAGGAAGAAGAGTAAACGGAGGAAATAGGTATGCTAGACCGAAGGTCCAAGGTACTGACAGGGCGTCTACCAGTACCGCCTGAGGGTCCCTGGACCTCAAACTGTATCTCGGTAGCTTGGCATTCTGCCGAACTGCCATGAGATCCAATTCCGGCTGACCCCATTTGAGAATCAGACTGTAAAACACATTCGGATGGAGTTCCTACTCCCCCGGATGAAAGGTCTGCCTGCTCAGGAAATCTGCCTCCCAGTTGTCCACCCCTGGGATGTGAATTGCCGACAGACAGCAGGAGTGCGCTTCTGCCCACTGGATTATTTTGGTTACCTCTGTCATCGCTAAGGAACTCCTCGTTCCTCCCTGATGATTGTTGTAAGCCACTGAAGTTATGTTGTATGACTTGAACCTGATAAACTGGACCGAGGCTAACTGGGGCCAGGCCAGAAGAGGATTGAAAATCACCCTCAGTTCCAGAATGTTATAGAAAGAGCAGACTCTGACTGAGTCCAAACTCCCTGAGCCTTTAGGGAGCCCTAGACTGCTGTTGTCACAATCACCCAAGATGGTCTGCGAAAGCAGGTTCCCTGGGAGAGATGATCCAGAGACAACCACCATTGAAGAGAATCCCTTGTCTCCTGCTCCAGAAGTATTCAAGGAGACAAATCGGCATAATCTCCATTCCATTGCCTGAGCATGTTTAACTGCAGAGGTCTGAGATGGAACCGAGCAAACGGGATGATGTCCATTCCCGCTACCATCAGCCCGATTAACTCCATGCACTGAGCCACTGATGTCTCGAGGAGTGGACTGAAGGGCTAGACAAGTATCGAAAAGCTTAGATTTCCTGACTTCTGTCAGTAAAATCTTCATTGATAGGGAATCTATTATGGTTCCCAAGAAAAGTACCCTTGTCTTTGGGACTAAGGAACTCTTTTCAAAATTGACCTTCCATCCGTGGGATCGCAGGAAGGATAATAACATTTCTGTGTGGGATCCTGCTTGTTGTAAGGATGTCGTCCAGATAGGGCGCCACTGCAATGCCCCGTAACCGACCCACCGCCAACAGCGATCCCAGAACATTTGAGAAAATTCTCTGAGCTGTGGCCAGACCGAAAAGAAGAGCCACAAATTGGAAGTGTTTGTCTAGAAAGGCAAACCTTAGGAACTTGTGATGATCCCTGTGAATGGGAACATGCAGGTACGCGTCCTTTAAATCCACTGTTTCAGAAACCCTGCAACATTGGAAAAGCAGACAACGCATCAGATACTGCAGAAGACATGAGAGAAGCGATGTCTTGTAAAGTAACCCCAGTAGGAGTTATAGAGAAAGCGCAGGGCACTGCATGTGTGGGCGGTAAAATCTGGGACGTTTGAGGAGAAAGCTGCGGTATAAATTGAGCATTGATATTAGACTCCTGAACAACATCCTCCTTTGCAAATGATGGTTCCGTAAAGAGTCTATCCCTATAACTTAAAGTCCTCTCAATACAAGAGGAACAGAAGGGGATTGGTGGTTCCACATTGGCATCAAAGCATAAGGAGCAAGTGCCAGCTTGCAAGGACTCTTGGTTCATCTTATTTCACAGTTAATTGTAAAAAACAGAATTTATGCTTACCTGATAAATTACTTTCTCCAACGGTGTGTCCGGTCCACGGCGTCATCCTTACTTGTGGGATATTCTCTTCCCCAACAGGAAATGGCAAAGAGCCCAGCAAAGCTGGTCACATGATCCCTCCTAGGCTCCGCCTACCCCAGTCATTCGACCGACATACAGGAGGAAATATGCATAGGAGAAACCATATGATATCGTGGTGACTGTAGTTAGAGAAAATAATTCATCAGACCTGATTAAAAAAACCAGGGCGGGCCGTGGACCGGACACACCGTTGGAGAAAGTAATTTATCAGGTAAGCATAAATTCTGTTTTCTCCAACATAGGTGTGTCCGGTCCACGGCGTCATCCTTACTTGTGGGAACCAATACCAAAGCTTTAGGACACGGATGAAGGGAGGGAGCAAATCAGGTCACCTAAATGGAAGGCACCACGGCTTGCAAAACCTTTCTCCCAAAAATAGCCTCCGAAGAAGCAAAAGTATCAAATTTGTAAAATTTGGCAAAAGTGTGCAGAGAAGACCAAGTCGCTGCCTTACATATCTGGTCAACAGAAGCCTTGTTCTTGAAGGCCCATGTGGAAGCCACAGCCCTAGTGGAGTGAGCTGTGATTCTTTCAGGAGGCTGCCGTCCGGCAGTCTCATAAGCCAATCGGATAATGTTTTTAAGCCAAAAAGAAAGAGAGGTAGAAGTTGCTTTTTGACCTCTCCTTTTACCAGAATAAACAACAAACAAGGAAGATGTTTGTCTGAAATCTTTAGTAGCCTCTAAATAGAATTTTAGAGCACGGACTACGTCCAAATTGTGTAACAAACGTTCCTTCTTTGAAACTGGATTCGGACACAAAGAAGGTACAACTATCTCCTGGTTAATATTTTTGTTGGAAACAACTTTTGGAAGAAAACCAGGCTTAGTACGCAAAACCACCTTATCTGCATGGAACACCAGATAGGGCGGAGAACACTGCAGAGCAGATAACTCTGAAACTCTTCTAGCAGAAGAAATTGCAACCAAAAACAAAACTTTCCAAGATAATAACTTAATATCTACGGAATGTAAGGGTTCAAACGGAACCCCTTGAAGAACTGAAAGAACTAGATTTAGACTCCAGGGAGGAGTCAAAGGTCTGTAAACAGGCTTGATTCTAACCAGAGCCTGAACAAATGCTTGAACATCTGGCACAACTGCCAGCCGTTTGTGAAGTAAAACAGATAAAGCAGAGATCTGTCCCTTCAGAGAACTTGCAGATAATCCTTTCTCCAAACCTTCTTGTAGAAAGGATAGAATCTTAGGAATTTTTATCTTGTTCCAGGGGAATCCTTTAGATTCACACCAACAGATATATTTTTTCCATATTTTATGGTAAATTTTTCTAGTTACAGGCTTTCTAGCCTGAATCATAGTATCTATTACAGAATCTGAAAACCCACGCTTTGATAAAATCAAGCGTTCAATCTCCAAGCCGTCAGTTGGAGGGAGACGACCAGATTCGGATGTTCGAATGGACCTTGAACAAGAAGGTCCTGTCTCAAAGGTAGCTTCCATGGTGGAGCCGATGACATATTCACCAGGTTTGCATACCAAGTCCTGCGTGGCCACGCAGGAGCTATCAAGATCACCGAAGCCCTCTCCTGATTGATCCTGGCTACCAGCCTGGGAATGAGAGGAAATGGTGGGAACACATAAGCTAGGTTGAAGGTCCAAGGCGCTACTAGTGCATCCACTAGAGTCGCCTTGGGATCCCTGGATCTGGACCCGTAGCAAGGAACCTTGAAGTTCTGACGAGACGCCATCAGATCCATGTCTGGAATGCCCCATAATTGAGTTATTTGGGCAAAGATTTCCGGATGGAGTTCCCACTCCCCCGGATGGAAAGTCTGACGACTCAGAAAATCCGCTTCCCAATTTTCCACTCCTGGGATGTGGATTGCAGACAAGTGGCAGGAGTGATCCTCCGCCCATTGAATTATTTTGGTCACTTCTTCCATCGCCAGGGAACTCCTTGTTCCCCCCTGATGATTGATATATGCAACAGTCGTCATGTTGTCTGATTGAAACCGTATGAATTTGGCCTTTGCTAGTTGAGGCCAAGCTTTGAGAGCATTGAATATCGCTCTCAGTTCCAGAATGTTTATCGGGAGAAGAGATTCTTCCCGAGACCATAGGCCCTGAGCTTTCAGGGGTTCCCAGACCGCGCCCCAGCCCACCAGACTGGCGTCGGTCGTGACAATGACCCACTCTGGTCTGCGGAAGCTCATTCCCTGTGACAGACTGTCCAGGGTCAGCCACCAACGGAGTGAATCTCTGGTCTTTTGATCTACTTGAACCGTCGGAGACAAGTCTGTATAATCCCCATTCCACTGTCTGAGCATGCACAGTTGTAATGGTCTTAGATGAATTTGTGCAAAAGGAACTATGTCCATTGCTGCAACCATCAATCCTATTACTTCCATGCACTGTGCTATGGAAGGACGAAGAACGGAATGAAGTACTTGACAAGAGCTTAGAAGTTTTGATTTTCTGACCTCTGTCAGAAAAATCCTCATTTCTAAGGAATCTATTATTGTTCCCAAGAAGGGAACTCTTGTTGACGGGGACAGAGAACTTATTTCTTTGTTCACCTTCCATCCGTGAGATCTGAGAAAGGCTAGGACGATGTCCATATGAGCCTTTGCTTTTGACAGAGACGACGCTTGAATCAGGATGTCGTCCAAGTAAGGTACCACTGCAATGCCCCTTGGTCTTAGAACCGCTAGAAGGGACCCTAGTACCTTTGTGAAAATTCTCGGAGCAGTGGCTAATCCGAATGGAAGTGCCACAAACTGGTAATGCTTGTCCAGAAAGGCGAACCTTAGGAACTGATAATGTTCCTTGTGGATAGGAATATGTAGGTACGCATCCTTTAAATCCACCGTGGTCATAAATTGACCTTCCTGGATGGTGGGAAGGATCGTTCGAATGGTTTCCATTTTGAACAATGGAACCCTGAGAAATTTGTTTAGGATCTTGAGATCTAAAATTGGTCTGAATGTTCCCTCTTTTTTGGGAACTATGAACAGGTTGGAGTAAAACCCCATCCCTTGTTCTCCTATTGGAACTGGATGAATTACTCCCATCTTTAACAGGTCTTCTACACAATGTAAGAATGCCTGTCTTTTTATTTGGTTTGAAGATAATTGAGACCTGTGGAACCTTCCCCTTGGGGGTAGATCCTTGAATTCCAGGAGATAACCTTGAGAAACTATTTCTAGTGCCCAAGGATCCTGAACATCTCTTGCCCAAGCCTGAGCGAAGAGAGAAAGTCTGCCCCCCACCAGATCCGGTCCCGGATCGGGGGCCATCCCTTCATGCTGTTTTGGTAGCAGTGGCAGGCTTCTTGGCCTGCTTACCCTTGTTCCAGCCTTGCATCGGTCTCCAGGCTGGTTTGGGTTGTGAAGTATTACCCTCTTGCTTAGAGGATGTAGAATTAGAGGCTGGTCCGTTTCTGCGAAAGGGACGAAAATTAGGCTTATTTTTAGCCTTAAAAGACCTATCCTGAGGGAGGGCGTGGCCCTTTCCCCCGGTGATGTCTGAAATAATCTCTTTCAAATCAGGACCAAACAGTGTTTTACCCTTGAAAGGGATGTTAAGCAATTTTGTCTTGGAAGACACATCCGCTGACCAAGACTTTAGCCAAAGCGCTCTGCGCGCCACGATAGCAAACCCTGAATTTTTCGCCGCTAATCTAGCTAATTGCAAAGCGGCATCTAAAATAAAAGAGTTAGCCAATTTAAGTGCTTGAACTCTGTCCATAACCTCCTCATACGATGATTCTTTATTGAGCGACTTTTCTAGTTCTTCGAACCAGAAACACGCTGCCGTAGTGACAGGAACAATGCATGAAATTGGTTGTAGAAGGTAACCTTGCTGAACAAACATCTTTTTAATCAAACCCTCTAATTTTTTATCCATAGGATCTTTGAAAGCACAACTATCTTCTATAGGGATAGTAGTGCGTTTGTTTAGAGTAGAAACCGCCCCCTCGACCTTGGGGACTTTCTGCCATAAGTCCTTTCTGGGGTCGACTATAGGAAATAATTTCTTAAATATAGGGGGAGGAACAAAAGGTATGCCGGGCCTTTCCCACTCCTTATTTACTATGTCCGCCACCCGCTTGGGTATAGGAAAAGCATCGGGGGGCACCGGAACCTATAGGAACTTGTCCATCTTACATAATTTCTCTGGAATGACCAAATTGTCACAATCATCCAGAGTAGATAATACCTCCTTAAGCAGTGCACGGAGATGTTCTAATTTAAATTTAAATGTTACAACATCAGGTTCAGCTTGTTGAGAAATTTTTCCTGAATCTGAAATTTCTCCCTCAGACAAAACCTCCCTCCTGGCCCCTTCAGATTGGTGTGAGGGTATGTCAGAACAGTTATCATCAGCGTCCTCTTGCTCTTCAGTGTTTAAAACAGAGCAATCGCGCTTTCTCTGATAAGTAGGCATTTTGGATAAAATGTTTGCAATAGAATTATCCATTACGGCCGTTAATTGTTGCATGGTAATAAGTATTGGCGCACTAGATGTACTAGGGGCCTCTTGTGTGGGCAAAACTGGTGTAGACACAGAAGGGGATGAAGCAGTATCATGCTTACTCCCCTCATTTGAGGAATCATCTTGGGCAATATCATTATCTGTGGCATCATTGTCCCTACTTTGTTTGGACATTATGGCACAATTATCACATAAATTTAAATGGGGAGAAACCTTAGTTTTCATACATATAGAACATAGCTTATCTGATGGTACAGACATGTTAAACAGGCTTAAACTTGTCAACAAAGCACAAAAAACGTTTTAAAATAAAACCGTTACTGTCACTTTAAATTTTAAACTGAACACACTTTATTACTGAATATGTGAAAAAGTATGAAGGAATTGTTCAAAATTCACCAAAATTTCACCACAGTGTCTTAAAGCCTTAAAAGTATTGCACACCAAATTTGAAAGCTTTAACCCTTAAAATAACGGAACCGGAGCCGTTTTTACATTTAACCCCTATACAGTCCCAGTTATCAGCTTTGCTGAGACCCAACCAAGCCCAGAGGGGAATACGATACCAAATGACGCCTTCTATAAGCTTTTTCAGTGGTTCTTAGCTCCTCACACATGCATCTGCATGCCTTGCTCTCCAAAAACAACTGCGCATTAGTGGCGCGAAAATGAGGCTCTGCCTATGACTAGAAAAGGCCCCCATCTGAAAAAGGTGTCCAATACAGTGCCTGCCGTTTTTTAAAACAATCCCCAAGATTATAATAATTATTAAGAGTTATAATCTGCAAAATATGCTTAGCAAAGTAATCGTTTTAGCCCAGAAAAATGTCTACCAGTTTTTTAAGCCCTTATGAAGCCCTTTATTCTTTTACTTAATCTAAGAAAATGGCTTACCGGTCCCCATAGGGGAAATGACAGCCTTCCAGCATCACATAGTCTTGTTAGAAATGTGGCCAGTCATACCTCAAGCAGAAAAGTCTGCCAACTGTTTCCCCCAACTGAAGTTACTTCATCTCAACAGTCCTGTGTGGAAACAGCAATCGATTTTAGTAACGTTTGCTAAAATCATCTTCCTCTTACAAACAGAAATCTTCATCTCTTTTCTGTTTCAGAGTAAATAGTACATACCAGCACTATTTTAAAATAACAAACACTTGATTGAAGGATAAAAACTACATTTAAACACCAAAAAACTCTTAACCATCTCCGTGGAGATGTTGCCTGTGCAACGGCAAAGAGAATGACTGGGGTAGGCGGAGCCTAGGAGGGATCATGTGACCAGCTTTGCTGGGCTCTTTGCCATTTCCTGTTGGGGAAGAGAATATCCCACAAGTAAGGATGACGCCGTGGACCGGACACACCTATGTTGGAGAAATAAACAATTATTAAGCAAAAAAACGTTACTGTCTCTTTAAATGTTAAAACGTAACTTTTTTTTCCTTTATTAGTGTAATCAATGAAGAAATAGAAAATGGCCCTGCAGATCACATCTACACCTCAGCAGTACTTTGCTGAGGTGCCTACCTGTCTGAAGAACTTGACCCTCACTGACTGAACAGGAGCCGTCTCCCCCAACAGCACCGGAGCGCTACGGAGACTGTCTGGCATGTTTCCAATTCAGCTGAGATGCGTAGCTGAATAGACTGTCAAGCGTTTCTTCCTAGATACGCAGCAAATCAAATAACAAACTTTCTCTTCCGACTGAGAGGAAGAGTGAAAAAAGGCGTGCAATGCTCTCCTTAGTACCGCCCATCGCGGGCGTGCCTAATCCAGTCATCTCCCGGTCTTGTCTCTATTAAGAAGAGCCGGGAAATGAAAACCACCATATTTTAATGCATACAGCCCCAGTACCTGCGCTTTTACTGCCATAATAAAGAAACCCATGTCCCATGAGTGACCTTATTTTCCCAAGTTAAAATAAGTGCATCCTTTCCTGAGTCCTATGTCCCAGTAAACAGTAAGCACTTACCTCCTCTTCTGCCTGACAGTAAGGCAGCTCTCAGGTTTAAGAGGTCCTCTCCCTCCTATGGAGCTATGACAAAAGGAAAAGACTGAATCAGGTTCCTCTCAGTTTTTCAGAGTTAGGGCAGCATCAATATGGGAGGCGCAGTGAGAATTATGTCCCACAAGTTCCCATTGCTCTAAAGCAGTGATTTTTAACCTTTTTTTTGCCGTGGCACACTTTTTTACATAAAAAAATCCTGTGGCACACCACCATCCCAAAATTTTAAAAAAAATCACACATTGTAGCCTAATACAGCATATATATACACATACACACCAACACACACATACTGTATGTATTGTGTTGTTATGCCATGCCTCCTACAAACTACCCCTGCATTGGGAGTAAAAAACAAGCAAAGTTTAAAAAATATGTCACACTGTTGTCAGTCTGCCGTGGCACACCTGAGGATCTCTCACGGCACACTAGTGTGCCACGGCACACTGGTTGAAAAACACTGCTCTAAAGCCACCACTGCCCTACTGAAGAGACTGATGTGGACTATGGCTACACCCTAGGACAAAGCAGCACAATTTTGAACTACTTTAAAAATAAACTCTTGATTGAAGAATCTTTAATTAACACCTAACTTTACCACTTCCTAGCTCTAACGTAGGCAAAGAAAATGACTGGGTTGGGAGGGAAGGGAGGTGATATTTAACAGCTTTGCTGTGGTGCTCTTTGCCACCTCCTGCTGACCAATAGTAATTAAGATGATCCGTGGACTCATTATGTTATTAAAAAGAAAGCAGCGTTATGAGGCTTTTTCACTCATAAAGCAAAACTCGTAATCTAGCCGATAGTTATTAAAGGGACAGTACACTGTAAAATTGTTTTTCCATTAATGTATTTTAAATGACTTATACCAACTGCAGAGTATAAAATATTTGAGAAATTTAATTTTCATGCTTATTTGTGTATATAAAGTAGCTGATTTTCTGCTTTGAAACCACAGCCTATTACAATGGGTTGAACTTAAAGGTGATATCAGATCTCATTATGTTCTAAGTTTGTGTAAACAGACTTGCTTCCTTATCTTTTATTTGGCTGGAACATCAAAGCTTAATACATAGAGAGAGCAATGGAAAATTATCATTTTATTACTTAACTATCCTGCATCCCACTGAGAGTGTAATCTCTTCTGCTGGCTGTGTATACTTAGGCTATTCAATAGCCTATACTCCAGTATTAATTTGTTCAGTGTAGGTGGTGATTCCACAGGCTAAATCGGCTATTTCAAATCCTGAAATAGGAGTAAAGGAGCTACTTGTAACCAATTTAATACACTCTAGCAGGTTAAAAGGATCATTGGGAATAATTTAAAGGGGAGAATTTTTTGGGGTGAACTGTCCCTTTAAGGATCATCTAACGCTGCAACTCCTAGATACTTAGATGTGAAGAATTTCTACATCATTTGAGCTGAGTATTATGCGGATCTGCAGCCTGAGTGTTCCGGAGACTACAGCAAGGCTGCGACCTCCACATACGACCCCCCAGCAAGTGTCTACGGATGCTTGCTGCTAAGCAGTCTTTGGTATAAGCTGCACTAATCCAACTCCTATCTCTTTTCCTGAGTATATAGCAATCATGGAGAAGCTAGGTGCTATATTTCGGGAGCTTATGTCAGAATTCGAACAGAAGTTCTGCGAGAGGATTGACAGGATTGTTGCTGCTACACAGCCGAAAGATGGTTTGACTCGCAATACATTACCTAACTCAGTTGAGGAGGGAGCCTCTATAGAAATGACAGGTGCCTTATACCCGCAGACAGCACAGGTATTTACTTTAACACCTACACAACTTTCGCATGAGCCCGGACCGGACCGGAGGAAGGAGTGCGGCTGACTACTGGTGGTGCTGGTAGTTTTCATGTCCCCCTGAAGTCTCTCCAACAGAAGATCACCCTCTCTGCGCCTGTATCAGGAGACGATATTCTGGCGTAGAGGTGAGGGTAAATGTCAGAGACGATTCTGTAGCAGGTGCCGTATAGTTTTGCCCTTCTTCTATGCATCCACAAATTAGGACTTACTTAACAGAACTGTGGCAATTCCACCTCTTAGGATTGGCAATGGTCACTGTCATATATAGTCTTTACAAAAAGGCTTATTGTTGTGTCAATATATATTTTTTATTTCGAATGCCTGTGGTCTGATGTACTGCTACCTTAAAGCCCTAGCCTTTTACAGTTATTATACTCTCCCCAAGTACGCAGGGACTCTGTTGTTCCTCAACACAATGCTATTTTTAACATTTAGGATGTACCTATTTTTTACCATGTTTGCCAAACAGTAAATCTGTTAATGTTATTGTCTTCACACTGCAGGGCTTAGCTAACTCTCTACGACTGAAGTTTAAATCATCATTTCTTTGTCAACTCATTTGCCTATCATGATCTATAAGAGAGTCCTTAATAGAAAGCTTGGAAGACTTAGTTTAGGATATTTATATACTGTCAACGATGGCCCTGTTTATTTGTTGTATAGACCTGTAATCAGTACTTTCAACATACACTGGCATGTATGTTCAGGATTATGATTACTGTATTGATATATGATATTTTCATAGTAATGGTGTTACTTGAGCAACCCAAGGATGTATATGTCCCTATTTATTTCTCCCATAGATAAGATAAATTCTCTTTTTATAAATATGTTTTATTGTCATCCTCTGCAATTTAAACATTGTTCCTCCTACTTAGCTGTCTTAATTTGACTAGAAGCCCAAAAGTGGCTTTAATTGATGAGGAAGACATATAGGGGCTGATTTATTATTTGTCTGGTGGACATAATCCGCTGTAGCGATCATGTCCACCAGACATCGATAAATGCTGACAGGATACGCTGTCTGCATTTACCTTTTATCCTAAGACCGCTGCTTCTTAACTCCTGTTTTCGGTGAGCCTGAAGGCTCGTGCGGAAACAGGGGTATTTGGCCCCATTCGGGCAGTGATAAATAGACCCCATATTCTATAATTAATGGATACAATAGAACATTGCATTTTGAAGTATTTTTGCTTTAGTTTCAGCATGCCCTTAGAATATCTTTATTTTGAGCCATATAAGGCACTATATTTTGCAGCATTACTATTTTAGTCCTGGTATGCCTTCAGTTTATGGTAATACGCATAGATAAATGGCTGTATTATAGCCTATAGATTAGAATTATTTTATTTATGTATGATACATGTAGATACTAATAGAGGCATGCGATTTCTATGAAGTATCAATATATGGCATTTTATTTGTATTTTAACTTATATTTTTAATGTTTATCAAATATGTTGTATGTTGATTGTTCCGATTGATGTTTATGATTCAGATCTTATTGATTTTAACATTTTTAACAGAATGAGCTGCTCACTATATATAATATATATTGAGAACTAATCCTAATACGGAGCTACCACCACACCCCAATTACGATTGTCCTTACAACACACCCCCTTTATCATGATTGGTCAACATGCCTTTAAATAGAAAAGGCGCAATACCGGGGATATTCGACTTTTATATTGCCTCTTGAAGAAGCCCGACTGAAGATCGGGGGAAACGCGTTATGATCTCAGCATATCACCTGGAGGTGTTTGGTGACTCACAAGCACTTTGTCCCCACAAGCCACAGAGTATCCTGGCACTGGATCCGGAAAACTTTGCCTGACGTTACCTGTTAAAGCGAAAGAGGCAGACCATCTATGCCTGGTGTGTGAGACAAGGAGCTGTAGGAATCTAACGCTCCATCTGAATGCTTTTTTAATTTTTACTCTAGTAAGTGCATTTATACTTGCGTGTGCAGTAAATTGTAATAAATCTTTTCACTTGAGTCTTGCCTTGTGCGCCTTCTTTTTCCTTTGTCTTTTAGATTAGAATTCTTGTTGAATACTGTGTCATTTTAAAGGTCCAAGAGTGACCAGTCTAAAACTTATATGTAGATCTACATATAAATGATGTTTGGGATTGTAACCTGACATGCTAACATGTATGCAAATATCTATGACCCTTTTATTTTATTAGATGTGTATTTAGTATTGTGCAAACTAGATAGGCTGCGTTTGGCGTCCAGTCACAAAAGGCTCACTAGATGGATTCAACAGACTGTCAATGCTATTCGGCAGAGTGCCCAGATCGTGATGTCTTTAGTAGGCAGGGCTTGACAGCCATTTCAAAATGCCCAGAAACAATACTCATTTTAAAAAAACTTTTTTAACTTTCCTGCTGCATGATATAGAAAGGTGTGCAGGAGGTTATTTGCAGCTTAATTTAATGTAAGTTAAGTATATAAAAAAAACAGAATTTATACTTACAAATAAATTTCTTTCTATTGGAGTGAGGAGAGTCCATGGATATCCCATGTGGGATATACTATCTCCTAGCAGGTGGAGGTCAAGAATCCTCACAAGAGCTTTCAATCCCTCCCAACTTTACTCCTCTCTAGTTTACGTATAGCCAAGCAGAGGTAGAAAAAATTGAAGGAAAGACTGAAAGCAGGGTTAAGAAGTGCAAATAAGAACAGTCGTCCTTAGCTTCTACAAAAAATAGGACAGCTTCCATGGACTCTCCTCACTCCGAAAGAAAGAAATTTATTGGTAAGTATAAATTCTGTTTTCTTTCGTAGATGATGAGAGTCCATGGGTGTCCATAACATGTGGGATACAGTACCAAAGCAGAGAGTCCATGTTACGTACAGGTGGGACAAATAAAGGGCAGTTCCTATTTCCTGGACACTGAGGCCTGAAGGACTTTTCCTGCCAAAAGCAGCTTCTGAAGTAGCAAAAACATAAAAATTGTACAATTTAGAAAAGGTATGAAGAGAAGACCAAGTTGCCGCTTGGCAAATCTGTTCAAAGGAAGTCTCAATTTTGAAAGGCCCAAGAAGTAGATACTGATCTAGTGGAATATGCAGAAACTCATTTTGGAGGCGGTTTTTCCACAACCAAATAAGCTTTACATATTGTCTGTTTCAACTATGAAGCTAATGATGCTGCCGTGACCTTTTGACCTTTTCTAATAACTGAAAAATAGACAAGCTACAGGTCTGTCTAAAATCTTTAGTAGCCTAAAAATAATATTTTAATGCTCTAACAACATCCAAATTGTGTAGAAGACATTATTTAGAATTAGAAGGATTTGGGCACAGAGAAGGAACAACAATTTCCTGGTTCTCAGAAGATACAACCTTTGGAAGAAAATCATATTTTGTTTTAAGAACTGCCTTGTTCTGTAAAAAACTAAAAGGGAGGATCAGAAGAAAGGACTAAGAGTTCAGAAACTCGTCTAGCAGAAGAGATGGCTAGAAGAAAAAGAGCCTTCCAAAACAACAATTCTAGGTTCAAATTATGCATAGGTTCAAAGGGAGGACCTTATAAAACAGATACAACCCAGATTAAGATTCCAAGGTGGAGAAATAACCCTAATAACAGGGCGAATTCTCACCAAGGCTTGAACAAACGTTTGAACCAACTTTTTATGAAAAAAAAAAACAGAAAAGGCTGAAATTTAAACCTATATAGAGCTAGCTGATAAACCTTTCTCCATACCATCCTGGAGAAACTGAAGAATTATTGGTATTCTAAATGATTTCCAAGATAAACCTTTGAAGAACACTAAAGAAAATAAGATTTCCAAATGTTATGGTAAATCTTCTGTGTAACTGGTTTCCTATCTTGCAGAAGAGTAGAGATTACAGAATCTAAGAAGCCTCTACTCTAGATGACTAGGTGTTCAACCTACACACTGTCAAATTCAGAGTTCAGAGGTCCTGATGATATAAAGGACTTTGAGACAGCAGATCTTCCCTGAGAGGAAGAGTACAAGGAGGGGAGGATGACATCTGGATAAAAATCCGCATACCAAGTTCTGCATGGCCATGCTGGAGCTATGAGAATTACTGACGCTAGTTTCTGTTTTATTCTTGCAATGACTCTCGGAAGAAGAACAAACAGGGGAAATAGATAGGCCAGATGAAATTCCCAAGGACAAACCAAAGCATCAATCATTTGATCTCTTTGAGCTCCTGAACTTGTGCAATAAACCGAACGTTTGTGGTTCAGCTTGGTCTATTTCTGGAAACCCCATTTTAGGACTAGCTGATTAAACGAGCATTCTCCTAGATGAATTGACTGATGGCTTAAGTAATCTGCTTCTCAGTTGTTCACACCTGGAATGTGAACAGCAGACAGCGTGCTGAGGTTTTTCTCTGCCCAAGACAGAATGTGAGAAACTTCTTGCATGGTAAAAAGGGGATACCTAGTCCCTCCCTGATGATTGATGTAAGCTAAAGCCATGATGTTGTCTGACTGAAAGCTAATTATTTTTTCCTGACTGAGAAGGGGCCAAGAGTGAAGAGCCCGAAGGATCTCACAAAGTTATAGAACGTTCATGGGTAATCTTGCCTCCTGAGAAGACCCCACTCCCTGCGCCCTCCATGAGGGCCTTTGGTTGGAAGAGGACATCTGATCTCTGGCAGAATGAAAGGTATGAAAATGATTAGTTTGCTTATATCTTCCCTTAGACTTCTGGTCCTGAGGAAGTAAAACTCATTTACTGCTAGTAACAGTCTTAATGATAAAGTCTAACTCTGATCCAAAAAGCAATTTACCCTCAAAGTCTTTTCTTAGAGACCATATAAGCAGACTAGGATTTAAAGGGACATAATACTCATATGCTAAATCACTTGAGACTGATGCAGTATAACTGTAAAAAGCTGACAGGAAAATATCACCTGAACATCTCTATGTAAAAAAGAAAGATATTTTAACTCAAAAGTTCCTCAGTAGCCACATCCCATTGTAAAGGATTTCTAAGCAGCATATTAGTATGTCTGTCCCGGGACAGCTGAAAGGATGAGCCTCGTGCACTCTCATGTTATTTCCCTATTCAGTGTAACAATGAAATCTCATGAGAGTTAAGTGAAATCTCATGAGATCACAGTAAAAGAGTTCATGACCTCAGCACTGCTGATGCTGATTGGCTGCTGTTTATTTCTTCATTTTTTATTTTTTTTTACCTGCAGCTGGGAGCAGCTGAGTATAACTTTTTACACAGAACTTACTCTGCTGAGCTGATGAGATTGTGAGGTAAAATATCTTCCTTTTTTACATAGAGATGCTCAGGTGATATTTTCCTGTCAGCTTTTTACAGTTATACTGCATCAGTTTCAAGTGATGTAGCATATGAGTATTATGTCCCTTTAAGCCATAAGACTCTCCTTAACAGGATAGGAATAGACATATTTTTAACATCAATCTTAATGTCAAAAACTGCATAGCATATAAAGTCATTAGACATCTTAAGAACTTTAATGCAGTTATGGACATCTTCGGATCACTGTTCAGGAAACATCTGAGAAAGATCATACCGAAAGGATGCTGCAACAGCCACACAAGTGACTGCAATAGCTGGTCAAGCTGCAGAGCTGATTGAGAAAATAATTTTCTTAGTATAGATTCAGATTTTCGGTCCATTGGATCCTTAAACAAGGAACTATCCTCCATGGAAATAGTTGTACGTTTTGCTAGAGTTGAAATAGCTCAGTCCACTTTAGGAACTATTTCCATGACAGATAAATTGAGGCTGATTTACCAAATGTCTGTCGGACCTGATCCGACAGTGCGGATCAGGTCCGACAGACATCGCTGAATGCAGAGAGCAATACGCTCTCCGTATTCAGCATAGCACCAGCAGCTCACAAGAGCTGCTTGTGCAATGCCGTCCCCTGCAGACTCGAGGCCAATCGGCCACCAGCAGGGAGGTGTCAATCAACCCGATCATACTCGATCGGGTTGAATTGTGGCGATTCCTGTCCGCCTCATCAGAGCAGGTGGACAGGGTTATGGAGCAGCGGTCTTTAGACCGCTGCTCCATAACTTGTGTTTCTGGCGAGTCTTCAGACAGAAACACGGGCCCTCAAGCTCCATCCGGAGTTTGATAAATGGGCCTCATTGTCTTGAATCTGTTAGAAGCAGTAAAAGGAAAGCCAGGTTTCTTCCATTCCTTAGCAATATAATCCGTCACCAAGTCAGAAGCTTCAAATGCCTGGGGAGCCTTTGGCGTAGCTTTGAAAACCGGTTTTAACTTATTTACAGGTTTTGAAATTTCCGTATTCTGTTCTGACATTTCTAGGGTGTTAAGTACTTCCTGTAGAACGAAATGGATATGATCCATTCTGAAAGTGGAATCAGGCTCTGTTTTAGTTACCGGTTCATCTGAAGAGATTTCACCCTCAGAGGATTCAGAAAGACTCTTCAAACTCAGAGGACTGTAAATTAGGTGGTAACAGAGCTAAATGCTCAGTTCCCTGAGGGTAACAGGGAGTATAAATCAAATTTCCAGATTTATGTTTGTGCTTCCTTGGTCTGGGAATTGCAGGTAAAAGCTCTATCATAGTCTTTTGTAAAGTATTTTTAAACTCAGGTGAAAAATCAGTGTTAATTCCTTGAGTCATATAGACAAGCATGGGCGCTAGATGTCAGCCAGGCAAACTGACAGAATTATAGCTTGGAAACTGGAAATGTGGGACACAGTTAACACATAGCTGATTAATCTGGTCCACTGTAACAGTTTTGAAAAACAACCAGGGAAAATGAACAGCATTTGTTTCCTGAGCTGCATTAAATTCCTTGGAGGTTCCCTCTAATGGGTCAGACATATGTATTAGGGGTATATAAATCAAAACTGTGAAATACTACAACTGTATTAATAGGTGTTTTTAAGAGCTGTTACTTGTATTATTGTTGTTAATACAGTTGTTTTTTCTGTAATTTACATTTAATCTGTACATTAGTATTTCACAGTTTTGATTTAAACACATAAAAGCTTATGTGAACGTTTCCCACCAACTTAGCAGCTCTTATGAGGGTATTCAAGACCTTCTGCGCAAGGAAGGGTTAAATTCCAGACAAATAGATGAGAAAAAGTCTGTATGGTACCTCAGAGAAAGATTTGTTGTTTTCAGAGCGATGGAGATAAGGAGAAAGGAAAAGGGGGTGGGGCTAACCACCATATAATGTACAGGCAATAGCCTGAGGATTTTTTTTTTTTTTTTTAAAACAGATTTAAAAAAAACAAAAAACACTAAAAACCGTTATCCAGATGGTCCCTAACTGACCCCCAACCTAACCGCTATGAAAATTAAGAGAACCACTAAAAAAAATTAAAAAGTACATTTCTGTGGAAAAAAAAATAAGAGAGCTGCTACAGAGAATGTGGAGAATGATACTGGAAATATTGGAGGCCAAATTTCAAAAGTGTTGGTGTTAAACACAAAGGTAAAGTTCCAAGTGTAAGGGCTGGAAACCCCCAGTTATAATGAATGGGCTTTATATGGTGTCTGAGTCACTTACCTTGACTGCAGAACCCCTCCACTAATTTTACCAGCTTGTTGAGGCCTTTTTCCCTCACTGAAATGCTCCCTCATCCAGTGCAAGTATAAATACTGCCAAGGATATGATCGGATATATCTGTAACCCCTTTGGTGGAGGCTGAGGGACAGGTCCCTGCGACATCAAAGGGCAGTTATGTCTGAGAGATTTACCCGTGAGGGTACTAACAATGCCATAAGAGAGGTAATCTTCAACCCCTGTTTCAGTATCCATTTTTAATCTTCTTAGAGAAACTGAAAAAGGGGGATAGGGTTTCAAGTCAAGTCTGAGCACCAAATATAAATAAATTAGAAAATAATAAAATCTTGATTGCAGAACACTTCACTCAACCTCTTACCTTGGAGGCCAAGAACTAACTCGAGAGGAGTAACGCTGGGAGGGATTGAGGGTTCTTGACCTCCACCTGCTGGCAGGAAGTATAACCCACATGCTATTGATATATATGAATATCTATTTATAAATACACAGATTCTGCCATGTGCAAAACATAGGAATTTGAAATATTTACAGTAAATAAACAGTATAACATTTTATTAAATACTAGTGTTAAAGCCCATGTTTTCGGGCCAAAATGTGCAAGGAAAGAAATTTCCTTCTGCTCCCGACCCCCTCTCTCTATCCCTCTATCTCTATCCCTCTATCCATGTATCCCAGTACATCCATTTCTATCCCTCTCTCTGTCCATCTGTCCCTCTATCCCTTTCCCTCTATCTTTATCCCTCTATCTCTATCCATCTATCCCTATCCCTCTATGCCTATCCATCTATCTATCTCTATCCCTCTATCTCTATTCCTATCCCTCTATCTAGGTAGCAACTTCCTCCTCCCACAACGCATAGCGTGGACACAACTTACACTGAACATGTGTGCGACTTGATCAATGTACTGTGTAGGGACCGCTCATTGCACACTGTTCTGCGCATGCTCTAATGATGGTGTACACACCAAAATTATTTTTGAACCGTTGGAAGCGGCAAGTTTGTCTCACCCGCTCCTGCTCCCTCCAGCGATGGGCCGCCCACCCGCCTTCCTCCTAATCCTCCCACGCCACCAATGATCAGCACCACTGCTGCCCAATGCAGAGAGGGACAGATTCTCTATCCCTCTATCTCTATCCCTAGCCCTCTATCTATCTATCTATCTATCTATCTTTATCCCTATATCCCTCTATCTCTATCCCTATCTAGGTAGCAACTTCCTCCTGCCACAATGCATAGCATGTACATAACTTACACTGAGCATGTGTGCGACCCAATCAATGTACTGTGTAGGGACCGCTAGCCTACTGTTCTGCGCATGCTCTAATGATGGTGTACACACCGAAATTATTTTTGAACCATTGGAAGCTGTGATTTTGTCCCACTCGTTCCCGCCCCCTTCAGCAATGCGTGCAATATTTTATTTTAATATTTTTTATTATATGGTGTTATTATGAGTGTAAGTGTACTTTGTAGTGTATTTTGTATGTGTTTTCTGAAATTTGTAATCTGGCCCTAAATTATTTGTAATTCCCTAACCCCTCGGATGTACAGTGCATCATAGCCCCCCTGTTTGCCAAGTGGTTAAACACCATAACATTGCTTGTTCTTTCTTGCTTTTACACAACTATTTGAAAGGATTGTACTGCAGACAACTGAGCAGTTTATACTACCAACTAGAAAAACAAAAAAATGGCAAAGTAAAGAATTTCAGTTAACCCCAGAATACATAGCAAATAATTCTAGAATAATTCTTAAAAACCTGATCAAATCAATCAAGTATATATTTTAGTTTTTGTTAAAGGGATACTAAGCCCAAATTTTTCTTTAAAGGGACAGTCAACACCAGAATTTTTGTTGTTTTAAAAGATAGATAATCCCTTAATTACCCATTCCCCAGTTTTGCATAATCAACACAGTTATAATTATACACTTTTTACCTCTGTAATTACCTTGTATCTAAGCCTGTGCAGACGGCCCCCTTATCTCAGTTCTTTTGACAGACTTGCATTTTAGCCAATCAATGCTAACTCTGTAAATTAACGTGCATGAGCTCAATGTTATCTATATGAAACACATGAGCTAATGCCCTCAAGTGGTGAAAAACTGTCAAAATTAGAAGCGGCCTTCAAGGTCTAAAAAATTAGCATATGAACCTCCTAGGTTTAGCTTTCAACTAAGAATACCAAGAGAACAAAGCAAAATTGGTGATAAAAGTAAATTGGAAAATTGTTTAAACTTGACTGTCCCTTTAATGATTCAGATAGAGCATGCAATTTTAAGCAACTTTCTGACTTACTCCTACTATCAATTTTTCTTTGTTCTCTTGCTATCTTTATTTAAAAAGCAGGAATTTAAAGCTTAGGAGCCAGCCCATTTTAGGTTCAGCACCCTGGATAACGCTTGCGTATTGGTGGCTAAATTTAGCAAACCAATAAGCAAGCATAACCCAGGTTCTGAACCAAAAATGGACCAGCACTTAAACTTTACATTCCTGCTTTTTAAATAAAGATAGCAAGAGAACAAAGAAAAATTGATAATAGGAGTAAATTAGAAAGATGCTTAAAATTGCTGCTCTATCTGAATCATTAAATAATTTTTTGGGGTTTAGTGTCCCTTTAAGATTATCCCATATATATAGTTTAAGCAATTTTATTTTATCCTCATAAACTTTAGTGGAGACATTTAGCGAACAGTATGTACATGACGTTTCATTTGAAGCAACCTGAATATGTTACACAGTCCTGACACAGACAGCACCAAACCTATGTATGAGGTTGTATCACATTTTGACAAATGCTTACAGTTATTTGGGATATGATTACACTTTTTGGGTTGCATAGGAATAGAGGAACAGCTACAAGTGAACAAAAAATAGGTTGCAGTGGTTAGATGAGCATGTCAGATTATTTATTAAGAACTATATTTTCTGGGTAATTAAGTGAAATGGCTGCCCATTGTTTTATAGCAAATACGTTTTCTAGAATATGAAAATTGATTTTGGGAATATTTTAAACATAATAATATGATACCGAAGGCTATATATTTTAAATAAATTTCATGAAACCATCAAAGCAAATCTGCATATTACAGATTGCTCAATTAACTCTTTAACCTCTAATGCCCTCACATACTCTTATTCTCCCCCTCATCTCTCCCCAAACATAAATAAATAGGGGGGATGCAAGATTTGATTATCTTCGCTGTATCGGCCAAGGCAGAAACACCAGCTGTTCTTATTGTGGCTTGTCTTCCTCACGGCCTCGTTGTTAATAACCTGATCATTCCATTTTCTCCTTCAACTGCCGGCTGCAGAGCACAGAGCAGAGAGAGAGAGGGCTCCAGCCCATCTGTAGCAGCTGTAGGCATTGAACTGTGAAGACACTGGGGATTTATCGGGTAATATGTAACACAACACTGCCTTGTTTTTACAAGAGAAAGGCCACATTTGCACAGACCGGCTCTATTCTTGCAATAAACTGCAAGAGAGAGGCATGAAAGGAACATTATTCCAAAGTATCACTAAGTTTAAAAAAATGCAGTGAAAAATGGGTTAAAAAACATCTAACCAGTTGTAGGATTGTAATTTTTTTTTGGTCCTTGAGCCCAATACTTTACAGCAATAATAACAACACATAATGCTCATCAAAAAAAGATAAACACAGTTAATGTAAGAAACTGGAAGCCCAGTGTCGAAACACAAAGAGCTAGATTACAAGTGGAGTGCTAATTTATCATGCACCCACAAATAGGCAAATTTGCCTGTTTGCAGGCGCGCAATAAATAACCAGCCATTACAAGTGACTGGTTATCGCTACCGTGAGAGATCAGGTCTCTGACTAATTTTCTAAAAGTGTCCCAAATGCCCTTAAAATTGAGGGAATTATAGTTTTGAATTAAATTTTAAAAAAGTAGCATTTAAAAAAAAAAAAACATAACTTTACTAGACTTTTAAGAGGTTAAAGTTGGCGGGTGTGGGGTGTTCGGAAAAAAAAAAAAAAAAAACGGCACTGAAAAGTGCCTTTACAAAGCGGCCTATGGGAACTGTGTGTTCCCAGTAAATATATATGTATATGCTTATATACATATATATTTATGTGTTAATATGCGCACATTGTGAGAGTTTTCAAACCAGAATAATTGTTTAATTTTCAGGTAATAAATAAATAGATTTAATTACTATAAGTGCTTAATGAAACTTGCCCTTAATATAAATATAGATGAGAAGAAAAATATTTTTTGCTTGGAAACATACAATAAACAAAGTCAAACTCCACACCCTGCTTACTTTGTGTAACTATTGATCCATAACATGGCAGTATACAGGGGTCCTAGTCCTGACATGTTATATGACTGTAGCTGGAAAAATGTACCCAAAGGTTTATGTGATCCAGAGGACATTTCTGTAAATGTAATTATTCACCATTCTGAGGCTGTATTACTGACAGATGTTACTTGCCTTTTATGATCATAACTAAACTGAGGTAACTAACACCTCTACAGAGAGCAATCTATTTTGAAAAAAACAGATCCTATTTAAAGAAACTTCAAGCTAAATATATATATATATATATATATATATATATATATATATATATATATATATATACATAAAAATACATGTGTTCTTATATATGAAAAAACATAAATTATGCTTACCAGATAATTTCCTTTCCATCTGTATGAGGAAAGTCCACGGCTTCATTCCTTACTTGTGGGAATACAGAACCTGGCCACCAGGAGGAGGCAAAGACACCCCAGCCAAAGGCTTAAATACCTCCCCCACTCCCCTCATCCCCCAGTCATTCTGCCGAGGGAACAAGGAACAGTAGGAGAAATATCAGGGTAAAAAAGGTGCTAGAAGAATAACAAAAATGTAGGTCCGCCCAACGGAGAAAACGTGCGGGGGCCGTGGACTCTCCTCATACAGATGGAAAGGAAATGATCTGGTAAGCATAATTTATGGTTTCCATCTTAATATGAGTGCACGGCTTCATTCCTTACTTGTAGGAAACATATACCCAAGCCCTAGAGGACACTGAATGAAAACGGGAGGGTAAAAATGAGGCGGACCCTACTCTGAGGGAACCACAGCCTATAAAAACTTTCTCAGAAAAGTTGCTTCAGCCGAAGCAAAAACGTCAAATTTGAAAAACTTTGAAAAAGTATGTAAGGAGGACCAGGTAGCCGCCCTACAAATCTGCTCCATAGAGGCCTCATTTTTTTTTTTTTAAATAGTTTTTATTAAGGTTATACACATAAGTAACATTAGACAAAAGTTCAATAGTGAATACAGTAGGTACATCATAGATTATTTAGCTGTTACAGACATAACAACAAATATCGGAGTACATAATACACAGCTGCAAGCATAAATAAAGTCAGTACAGTTCTATTAAACAGGTTACTACTGAACTAGAGACGTGAAACCTCATTTTATTTTTATCTATGGGATGAATGCACCTTTAATGCTTCAACAGGCCACTCAGGGACCTATGTAAACTAAATGGCTTAGATGAGGCGCTCTAATGTGCAATATGGTCACTCTTGGACCTTGAAAAATGGGTGAAATGATAAAATAGTAATAATAACTTGTGAAACATACAGGGAACAAAACGCTCTAAGATCTGTTGTACAGGATCACTATGTTAACTTTATAAAAAGGTCTAAGCTGGAGTTGTAGGAGTGTTCAGGTTTGGGGTAGGGACTGACAGAATACGTGTTCAGGTTTGGGGTAGGTACTGACATAATACGTGAGTGTGACTAGGACACAAAGAGTCCATCAAGGATAAATAAGCTCTAATCGCTGGTTATACCTTCAGGATACACAAGCTCTTAAAGATAATACATCTCAAATATCGTCAGCGAGTCATATACCCAGTGAACCCAGTTTGGGGCTGCAAAAAAGCCTGCGCTAATATTGAATATTACTCAGTTCTCTCCTATTTGTACAACCATAATACTTGGCGCACCACACTACCTCAGTCGCTAGCAACGAAGGTTTATGCCGAGCAATTCCAAGACCCTTATCACAACCTTAGAGAACTGTATTCTAATCAGACAAGGCAATACAATATAGAATATAGAGGGGCTTACTGAAATATCTATTGCTATATGGAGAATATACCTCTGGGAATAGGCAAATATAAAGGAACCTTATGATCTCTCAGTTAAAATCCACCAGACCATAGACCATATTTTAAGTAGTAGACATTCTCAGTTGTGGCGTGAGTTAACTGGCTATAAACATTAAACCACATTTCATACTAACAGAGTGTTTGCAATAGTGTAAAAGCGTGATGTAGAGGAAATTAAAAACTAGGTACATTTTATATACACTTGCCTACATAAGAGACCTTTGGGCAAGGGGTGAGGGTTTGTTGCATGAAGCAAAGGGTAACAAAATCAATTTATTTGATAAAGTGGAGGCCTGTTATAAAAGAAATAAGGAAACATCAAAAAACAGAAAAAAAAATAAAAAAACAAAAACAGAAAACAGGCAAAGTTCCAACTTATTTATATGCTGTGGATTTATGAGAATAAACTGTAGCGTAAGTAGAGGGTGAGTTTAAACTATATAGGAACAAGAAAGTCTTAGGTGTTGCAACATAAGAGTCTCATCTAGGGTTACCTGGAGTTACCAAACGGAATCCATCCAGCCTCAAGCTGGATGCCTGATACCCCACAACCCTTGAAAAACAAAAGAAGCGGTGCTACGGGATAAAATTGAAAGTCCAAAAATACTTTATTGGTTTATACCACAGCATGGAACAAGTAAAACAAACACTTGCAAGCGTGTAATAAGAGCTTGACGCGTTTCGGCTTACGCCGTCATCAGAAGCCTTAACTCTATAATCCTCCATCTATCCTTATAAGGGCTCTACTTCTTACTGATTTGTCAACAGGTGTATTACATCACCAGATGATTAACACAGTAATTAACCTCTTACAAACTGATTCTCCAAATTTAATACCCTCCAATACTGGTGTGTTCATTATCATCAAGTATATATGCTTGTATGAATACATGTGTCCTTGAGTACTAAATATCAATGTTAAGTTTATACTATATTCATTTTATTTGTATTTTTACTCAGATATAAGCTTAGGTAACATACTTTATATATTAAGTATACCTGCATATGTTGATACATATGCCCTTAAGTGCTTTATATCGATATTGATTTGTTACTATATTCATTTTCTATGTATTCTTACTTAAATAAGCTTGGGTAACATACTTTGTTTATTTTCCCCTAAACTTTTACTTTATGATATATATACCACCAGTTAGTGGAAACGGTCTTATTTTATATTATAGGAAGCTCCTTACCTCCATACATTTATTAGATCTGCTTCAGTATTGAAGCCTAATGGCAGGCGAGTTTGCATGGAAAATACCAAAAATGCCTCTCTTTTGGATAATAACATGTCAATATTTCCACCTCTCTCTTTAGGGCACACTTTTTCTATCACTTGCCACCTGAAGGTTTTTACATTTTCATTGTGATATGTTATGAAGTGTGCCGCTAATGAAGAACACGGAGTTGCGGTGGAGATGTCGTTTAGGTGCTCTCTAATACGCTCTCTCACCTCCCTGGTGGTCATACCCACGTATTGCATCTTACATTCTGTGCATTGTACCATGTAAATAACATATTTAGATCTACAGTTTGTACAACTTGTGGCCTCATAAACACGCTGTGTTGTGCATGATTGAAACCGTTTAGATACAACTGTATGCCCACATGCTTTGCAATTAATGTTATGACATTTAAAGTGTCCTTTACATGTTAACCAGCTACTTTGTCCTACTTTCTTCTGGTTGACTACACTGGGAGAGAGATAATTACCAATAGTGCGATTCCGTTTAGACACAAAACAACAGCCTTTCTTGACAGTATCATATAAGACATTATCTCCTTTGAGAATTGGAAAATGTTTTTCCACTATCTTTACAATTCTACCGTACTGGTTGCTGTATTTTGTTATAAAAGTGGGCTTATCCTTGTTGTGTTCCCTCCTAGGTTTAATTTTGTCCAATAAGAGCTCCCTTCTATCAAGACCTTCTGATTGTACTATGGCTTTATCTATTACTTCACTCTTATAACCCCTCTCCAGAAAGCGTTGCTTTAATTCGAGACACTCTGCTCTATATACACTATCTTCTGAGCAATTTCTCCTCAGTCTAATGCATTCCCCTTTAATTATCCCAAAACCTGTGTATTTTGGATGTAGGCTCCTGGCATGGAGGATGGCATTTGACTGTAATGGCTTGCAATACAATTCACTTTTAATTCCCTTCTTTTCTGTATCACCTTTCAAAACCACATCCAAAAATGAGATTTCATCCAATGCTACTGTATAGGTAAATTTTAAACCAACATCATTGGTGTTCAGATATTGGATGAATCCTTCTACCTCCATCACTGAACCTCTCCAGATGAAAATCAAATCATCTATAAAGCGATGATAGAAAAGGATGTGGTCTTTGTAAGGGTTACCATCTCCATAAACGTGGAACAGCTCCCACCAACCCATAAATAGGTTGGCATAGGAGGGGGCAAATTTAGCCCCCATAGCTGTTCCACGCTTCTGGAGATAGTAACCCCCATCAAACAAAAATAATTGTGATTAATCCTTTACTATGAGGGATGCAAGAATACAACCCCACTACATCCACAGTTATCCATAGGTAACCATCTTGCCATGTTTCATTCTCCACTAGTCTCAAGAGATGCTTAGTGTCTCTCAGATAGCTGGGGATAAGTTTAAACAATGGCTGAAGAAATGAATCTATCCAAGAGGAAAGGTTCTCAAAGGGAGAACCTATTCCAGAGACTATTGGCCTTCCCTGCACTTTTTCCAGGGACTTGTGCACTTTTGGTAGATGATGAAAGATTGGTATCCCCACAACCAGGATTATTATCCAATACCTAGTCTGATACGTTTTAGTAAAGTGTCCATCTGACAAATCAGACTTGTTTTGACTCTCAAGTTGCTATGTAGTGGGGAGTATTCTTGTGGACAGGGTTTCTTGGGGCAATTAAGCCCTCGATCTTCAAGTTAAAGGGGAGCCTCCCCGTAAGCTGCCGCCCAAAATCAGTGCCCTCAGTGTTCAATTTTGTGGAGAGGTCTCGCAGTCCATAGTCTTCCAAGACCCAGGGCCGAAGAGACAAACTTTTACCTGGCTTCGTTGTGTGAAGATCCGGTTCCTCTAAGTTGCCCTCTGCGCTTCCCAGAATAGACAACAAACAATGCTGAAGTCTGTCTAAAATCTTTTGTAGCCTGAAGATAGAATTTCAAAGACTAAACCACATCCAAATTATGAAGTAATTGCTCCATTGAAGAAGAAGGATTATGACGCAAAGAAGGAATCACGATCTCCTGATTGATGTTACGATCAGACACAACCTTAGGGAGAAAACCCAACACAGTGCGAAGAACAGCCTTATCAGCATGAAAAACTAGGTAAGGAGGCTCACATTGCAAGGCCGCCATCTCAGAGACTCTGCTTGCCGAAGCAATAGCCAATAGAAAAAGAACCTTCCAAGACAGTAACTTAATGTCAACCGAATGCGGAATGCATGGGCTCAAATGGAGTCCTCTGCAAAACTTTAAGATCCAAATTCAAACTCCAAGGAGGAGCGGAATGTCTAAACACAGGCCTGATTCTAGACAAAAGACTGGATATCAGGAAGCTCAGCAAGCCTCTTGTGTAATAACACTGATAGAGCCGAAATCTGTCCCTTTAAGGAACTAGCAGCAAGTCCCTTCTCCAAACCGTCTAGGAGAAAGGAAAGAATCCTGGGTACCCTGACCTTATGCCAGGGGAAGCCACATTCTTCACACCAGAATAAGTAGGTCCTCCACACCTTATGATAGATGCGACGGGTGACCTGCTTTCTAGCTTGAATGAGAGTATCAATCACCCTCTCAGAAAAACCTCTCTTGGCTAGGACTAAGCGTTTAATCTCCACGCAGTCAGCCTTTGAGAATCTAGATTTTGATGAACAAAAGGACCCTGTACCAGCAGATCCCTGTGACAAGGTAACCTCCATGTTAGAACAGTCAAAGCTTGCTCCTGCTTGATGCGGGCCACTACCGAGGTAGAAGTGGCAACGGGGAAAAAAAGTAAACTAGGTTGAACCCCCAAGGCACTGCTAAGCCATCTATCAGCTCTGCCTGGGGATCCCTGGACCGCGACCCGTATCTGGGTAGCTTGGTATTGAGCCATGAGATCTATTTCCGCAAGCACCGGGATGGAGAGACCGATTCCCCGGATGAAACGATTGTCTGCTGAGAAAGTCCGCTTCCCAGTTGTCCACACCCGAAATGTAGATCGCTGACAGCAAAGAGTTGTGGGCCTTCGCCCAATCCAGAATCCAAGATAATTCCCTCATGGATAGGGAGCTTCTCGTTCCCCCTGATGGTTGATGTAAGTCACCAATGTAATGTTGTCCGATTGGAATCTGATAAATTGGGACGAACCCAGAAGAGGCCAAGCCTTCAGAGCGTTGAAGATCATTTGAAGTTCCAGAATGTTGATCGGGAGAAGAGATTTCTCTCGAGTCCACCGGCCCTGTGCCTTCCTGGCACCTCAAACAGCTCCCCATCCTGATAGACTTGTGTCCAAAGTCACAATCTCCCAGGATGGTCTAAAGAAGGATGTCCCCTGGGACAGGCGATCTGGACAGAGCCACCAAGAGAGCTATTCTCTCGATCGGTTGTCCAGAGAAATCTGTTGGGATAAATCCGAGTGATCGCCATTCCATTGCCTTAGCATGTACAACGGCAGAGGTCTGAGATGGAACCTGGCAAATGGGATGATATCTATGCTGGACACCATGAGCCCAATCACCTCCATACACCGGGCCACAGATGGCCTTAAGGGGGTCTGGAGGATAAGACAACTGGAAGTAATCTTGTAACATCTCTGGTCTGTAAGAAATATCTTCATGGATACGGAATCTATTATCGTGCCCAGGAATTCCACTCTGGTACTGGGAACCAGAGAACTCTTTCCTAAGTTTATCTTCCATCCATGAGATTAAAGAAAAAGAAGAAGAGCTCTCGAATGTTCTTCTGCCAGCTGGCAGGACGGAGCTTGGACCAGAATGTCATCCAAATAAGGTGCTACTGCAATACCTCTGGATCTCGCCACCGTGAGCAGAGCCCCCAGAACCCTCGTAAAGACTCTTGGAGCAGTAGCCAGACCAAAGGGAAGAGCTACAAACTGGAAGTGCTGATCAAGAAAAGCAAATCTTAAGAACTTGACGTGATCCTTGTGTATTGACAGATGAAGGTAAACATCCTTCAAGTCTATCGTGGTCATGAACTGTCCCTCTTGAACTAAGGGCAGAATAGACCTTATCGTCTCCATCTTGAATGATGGCACCGACAGAAACTTGTTTAAGCACTTTAGGTCCAGAATCGGGCGAAACGTAACCTCCTTCTTTGAAGCCACAAAAAGGTTTGAGTAATATCCCAGACCTCTCTCTGCTAGAGGTACTGGTACAATGACTCCTAGGGAGGAGAGATCCCTCACGCACCCTAAAAAGGTGTCTCGTTTTTCTGGTCTTAAAGACAGGTTTGATAAGAGGAATCTGCCCCTGGGTGGATGAGATTTGAAACCTATTCTGTAACCCTGGGCAATGACCTCCAGAACCCAAGTGTCTTGCACGTCTCCCAGCCAAGCCTCCACAAAGAGAGATAGTCTTCCCCTAACACGATCCAGTAACAGATCGGGGCCACCCCTTCATGACAATTTTGTCTCGGCTGGCTTCTTGTTCTGTTTGGATTTGTTCCAAGATTGAGATGGTTTCCAAGTTCCCTTAGACTGATCAGGTTTTGCGGAAGGCTGCTGGCATTGGGACTTATCCGAAAGAAAGGGACGAAAATTAGGACCCTGTCCTTTAGCTTTATTCTTCTTATCCTGCGGTAAAAAGGCGCCCTTGCCCCCAGTGACCGTGGAAATGATAGAGTCCAGTCCTGGACTGAAAAGAACCTTCCCCTTAAATAGAAGGGAAAATAATCTAGATTTTGAAGTCATGTCAGCAGACCAAGACTTCAACCATAGAGCCCTATGGGCTAGAACAGAAAAGTCTGATGTCTTGGGATTCAAACAGATAATCTGCATATTTGCATCACAAATAAATTAATTAGCTACCCTTAAAGCCTTAATTCTTTCCTGGATTTCATCAAGGGGAGTTTCCACCTCGATCATCTCCGACAGAAAATCACACCAATAGGTAGCGGCTCCAGCCACCGCAGCAGGCTGAAATAAAAATCCTGTGTGCTGAAACATCTTTCTTAACAAAGTTTCTAGCTTCTTATCCATGGGCTCCTTAAACAACGAACTATCCTCAAGTGGGATAGTGGTGCGCTTAGCAAGCGTGGAGATAGCTCCATCCACCTTAGGGACAGATCCCCAATTGGGAGTCAGGAACCAGGAACAATTTCTTAAAGGAAGAAGAAGGGGAAAAAGAGGATCCAAGTCTTTCCCATTCATTCTTAATGATATTTGAAATCTTTACGGGAAAGTTTGTGGTATCACCCTGTCCTCATAAACCTTATCAAGCTTAGGAATAGAAGGTTCCTTGGGTAACTTAGGTTCCGGAACCTCTAACGTAGCAAACACTTCCTTTAACAGAAAGTGTAAGTGCTCTATCCTAAATCTAACGTCTGGTTCCTCCACAGCCGGAGGCCTAGAGGCAGCTGATTCCGACCCAGAAAGAGCCTCCTTTGAAGAATTAGAGGCGTCTTCATCAACGGATAATCTAGTATCAGATAAATCCTACAAGTTAGGAGTTGACCCCTGGAAAGGATAGCAGTATGTAACCTTTCGCTTGTGCTTAGCAGGGCGAGGTAAAGCACTAAAGGCCGCAGACACTGCCATTTGCAACTGTTCAGTGAAGTCTAGCGGTAACAGGGCCCCTCCCGAAGGAGGATTAGTAGTGCAATGGGGAGCTGCATGTGTAATAGGAGATAATTGCAGGGAACGCACCTCGCGGGACGGTGACCCCTCAGAGGTGGACGGCTCAGTGGTACTAAACATCTTGTTCTTTTTAGATATAACTACTTTATCAAGGCATGTGGAACAAAATTGAGCAGGTGGGTAGTACCCTCTAACGCATCAGAGTCCTCCATAGCATGCGCTTTTACGATGTTCTACAGACATTAAATGGCACCTTTATACCCCCAATGGCCGGGGGACTTACCACCTCCTATGACCCAGGCCCACAGGGAAACCACTTTGTCTCCTGCAAACTGCACGGTCAGGAAAGAGGAAGTTAAAGAGGCCACACCCGGTCACATGGAGTGCCATGCAGGACAGACCCTGCTGCAGGGAGAAAAGCACTCCAAACTGACAGGCTGCGCAGTTATCCAAAATGAAAGTAAAACCTGAATGTTCTCACATCTGCCAGAGCCACATCTCACACATGTCGCAGCATAAAACATAATAGGCATAAAACACAATAAAGTAAATCATGTATAAATCCCCCCTGTTCAATAATCCCCTTCCGGAGATATTAACCCTTGATTCCATACAGATAAACGAGTCACACTGTGACCCTGTCTTCTTAGATTATCATATAAGATAAAATGAAACGATCTTACTGGAATCATCGCCGTGGAACAGACACACAGCCTCTGAAGTTTGACAGTCTTGTAGCATCGCACCTGACCTGGACTTGAGTGAAAGAAGCAGGCAGTGAAACTCGTCAACACTGATTGCTTAGGAGTTGTTAATAGAAGTCTGGATGGTTTCGCAGAAAGACTCTCCCTGCATCTCCAGACCCTAGCATTCGTCAATGCTCTCACTGAGAGGCTGACAAGACTACTTAAAACTCCAGTCCCATAGCGAAGAGTACTACCCTCCATAAGAGACTACTCCGAATCTTCCGACACTTCTCTGCCATCCTCCTGTGACGAAAGGCAAAGAATGACTGGGGGATGAGGGGAGTGGGGGATGAGGGGAGTGGGGGAGGTATTTAAGCCTTTGGCTGGTGTGTCTTTGCCTCCTCCTGGTGGTCAGGTTCTGTATTCCCACAAGTAAGGAATGAAGCTGTGGACTCTACTCATATTAAGATGGAAATGTTTTTTAATGAAAAAAAGTTACTTCTTAAAATTGATTCTAAAATCAGGAAAAGGCTTGTGTATAGTTCATTCCTAAGAGGAGATTGCTCACTGGCTGCTGAGGACAACTCCCACTACATTACTGGTGAATAGTGACATACCCCACATGAATACAACCTTTTTTCTAAGCATAGGAGTTAACTCTTATAAGTGTAACACAGAATATATATATATATATATATATATATATATATATATATTTTTTTTTAACATTCCTTTAACTATGATGTCTATTATAGTAAAGAGAGAGTTTCCTTTCATTTCTGACATGCCATGTTGGCTAAAACATTAGTGACTGTAAAATAAAATATTTGTGTTTAAAGATTAATACAAATAAGTTTAATGAAATTATTGTATTTGTGCGGACAACATAAACATTTTCAAATGTTTATTTTTTTTAAAAATAATATTATTATATTTTTGTAAAATATTATTCAAATAACATGAAATTTGCATAAACTTTTGTACAATATTTCTTATTGAGTTAGATGATGTTTTACATTTATCTGAGACACTGCACGATCCAACACCTGACAAAGGGTAGTTGATGTTTTATAAAATGAGAAGTCTGTTCTAAAACTCTGAAAAACAATTACAGTAATACAGTAAATTACTGAAAATAATTCATTTTTACTCCGCAAAAGTCTGAATGGTTGTGAAAACAAAATTAAACACAAAACATTATACCAGGCATATGAAAAAGCACTATTTAATCTCGTTAAATATATTTTTTTTTCTAGGCTAAAAAGGTTAAGAAAATGTCTATTTTGATTTTTAAACATCAAGCCCTGTTCTCTGGACTTGAAGCTCACTGGCAGATAAGGGCAGTTCCTACAGCCTTGTTGGTGGCCAGAACATCTGTTAAAATAAATAATAATAATATATTTTAAAAATATTTTGTTTCTGATGCAAAAAAGAAAACTATGAATCTGATATCACAAGAGGAATATGTTTCATACCACCAAAACGAATCCCACATTAATTCACCTCACCACAGCACATCCCCAAAAAAAAAAAAGATATGAATCAGCCATGTTGCTCAATGTGAACCCAGCTGCAGAAATAATTAGCTTATAAATGTATCAGCTGGTTGTGTGTTTTTTGATCAATAATAACCAACCTGCAGAGCTGAAACACTTCTATGAGCCTAATATTAGCAAAAATTTGCAAAGTAATTGGGGGGTACTAATTCCGCCATATGGATGGATAGAGCAAAATGTTGATGCAAACAGAGATAAAAGGCAGGCACATAGGTAGGAAAGCCAGAACTCTGTGTGAAATAAGCACATTGGTGAAATGAAACAGAAATGTCATATTTATGAAGTGAGACAGAATTTTATTTTTTCTCTTTCAGCATGTGTCTTGAAATTCATTTGGAAGATCTTCAGGGCAGAGTTTTAATGTCAAGTGCTGTAATCCTCAATTTAAATCTACAATCCCTTCGGATTTTACAAGAGTAAAAGCTTTTAGTACATGACCTTCATAAAAACCACATTACCTGGCCTTTTCTTGGTTTCACGTGGTCTTTTAGGCCAGCAAAGTAGTAAAGCAGTGTGAAAAGCTAGCATAACACAGGTATTAGCAGAACAGAGAGGGACTGCCATGTTACATCTAAAGACCGCTGCTCCAGAACTTGTCCGCCTGCTCTGAGGCCGCGGACAGAAATCAAACCGATCAAATACGATCAGGTTGATTGACACCATCTGCTAACAACCGATTGGCCGTAAATCTGCAGGGTGCGGCATTGCACCAGCAGTTCCACTCGCACTATGATAAATCTACCCCCAGAGCTCCATTTGTCATAGTTCAGGCAGACATGATTCGCTGCTGCAAACAGCATACACTGTCCGCATTTAACGTTGCATGAGCAATGCTTGTGCAATTTCCGCTCCCTGCTCGCTGGCTGCCAATCTGCCGCAGCTTGATAAATTGAGCCCATAGTACTGATTAATTCATTTTGGATGTGTAACAAATTCGGTTTTGGTATTCGTTAGGGAAACAAATGCCAAAAATAGCTAGTGTCTGAGTCTATCAGCTTATTTTGGTGCCGGAGCAAACGTGTAACACAAATTTATGGATATGAACAGATATTTGTGTGTTGTACATTTACTATGATAAATCTGGTGCTGAAATGAGCCAAAAGCAGCAGGCAGTGGCCATTTTCGGTATTTGTTAGAGAAACTAATTTTTGAACATCTGTACTGATCAATGAGCTGGGAGCCCCATATTAAAGCAGGATACCTAAAAGTTCCATATTTTGCAGGTGAAAACATATCCCATAAAAAACAGAACATTACACACATATTAAAGGGACATTAATGAAAGTTTCATACTTCAAGCAGAGAGTACAATTAAACTTTCCAGTTTTCTTTTATGATCAAATTTACCTCTTTCTGTTAGTTTAATTTGGTGAATTTAAGCTCCTTTCCAGAAGAGGGTAGTAAATCAGGCTCAGGTGACAGAAGTGCTTGTAATAATGTTTGTAACAATGTTACAGATATAGTGCTCAAAACATGTCATGGAAAGGAGCTACATTTCAACAAAGGACATAAAGACATTTGATAATGGAAGTAAAATGGAAAGCTTTTTAAATGTACACTATCTAAATTATACAACTTTAATTTTGTCTGCAATTTCTCTTAAAGGAACACTAAAGTCAAAATTAAACTTTAATGATTTAGAGAAAACATGCAATTTTAAACAACTTTCCAATTTACTTCCATTAACGAAATGTGCAGTCATTTACACGTTTTGAGTCACCAGCTTCAACTGAGCATGTGCAAGAGTTTGCAGAATTTATGTATATGCATTTGTGATTGGCTAATGGCTGTCACATGATGCAGATGAAGTGGAAAACAGAATTTATGCTTACCTGATAAATTACTTTCTCCAACGGTGTGTCCGGTCCACGGCGTCATCCTTACTTGTGGGAATATCTCTTCCCCAACAGGAAATGGCAAAGAGTCCCAGCAAAGCTGGCCATATAGTCCCTCCTAGGCTCCGCCCACCCCAGTCATTCGACCGACGGACAGGAGGAAAAATATAGGAGAAACCATATGGTACCGTGGTGACTGTAGTTAGAGAAAATAATTCATCAGACCTGATTAAAAAAAACAGGGCGGGCCGTGGACCGGACACACCGTTGGAGAAAGTAATTTATCAGGTAAGCATAAATTCTGTTTTCTCCAACATTGGTGTGTCCGGTCCACGGCGTCATCCTTACTTGTGGGAACCAATACCAAAGCTTTAGGACACGGATGAAGGGAGGGAGCAAATCAGGTTACCTAAACGGAAGGCACCACGGCTTGCAAAACCTTTCTCCCAAAAATAGCCTCCGAAGAAGCAAAAGTATCAAATTTGTAAAATTTGGCAAAAGTGTGCAGTGAAGACCAAGTCGCTGCCTTACATATCTGGTCAACAGAAGCCTCGTTCTTGAAGGCCCATGTGGAAGCCACAGCCCTAGTGGAGTGAGCCGTGATTCTTTCAGGAGGCTGCCGTCCGGCAGTCTCGTAAGCCAATCGGATGATGCTTTTAAGCCAAAAGGAAAGAGAGGTAGAAGTCGCTTTTTGACCTCTCCTTTTACCAGAATAGACGACAAACAAAGAAGATGTTTGTCTGAAATCTTTTGTAGCCTCTAAATAGAATTTTAGAGCACGGACTACGTCCAAATTGTGTAACAAACGTTCCTTCTTTGAAACTGGATTCGGACATAAATAAGGTACAACTATCTCCTGGTTAATATTCTTGTTAGAAACAACCTTTGGAAGAAAACCAGGCTTAGTACGCAAAACCACCTTATCTGCATGGAACACCAGATAAGGCGGAGAACACTGCAAAGCAGATAACTCTGAAACTCTTCTAGCAGAAGAAATAGCAACCAAAAACAAAACTTTCCAAGATAGTAACTTAATATCTATGGAATGTAAAGGTTCAAACGGAACCCCTTGAAGAACTGAAAGAACTAGATTTAGACTCCAGGGAGGAGTCAAAGGTCTGTAAACAGGCTTGATCCTAACCAGAGCCTGAACAAATGCTTGAACATCTGGCACAGCTGCCAGTCTTTTATGTAGTAAGACAGATAAAGCAGAGATCTGTCCCTTTAGAGAACTTGCAGATAATCCTTTCTCCAAACCTTCATGTAGAAAGGAGAGAATCTTAGGAATTTTTATATTATTCCATGGGAACCCTTTGGATTCACACCAACAGATATATATTTTCCATATTTTATGGTAAATCTTTCTAGTTACTGGTTTTCTGGCCTGAACTAGAGTATCTATCACAGAATCTGAAAACCCACGCTTTGATAGGATCAAGCGTTCAATCTCCAAGCCGTCAGCTGGAGGGAGACCAGATTTGGATGTTCGAATAGACCCTGAACAAGAAGGTCCTGTCTCAAAGGTAGCTTCCATGGCGGAACCGATGACATATTCACCAGGTCTGCATACCAAGTCCTGCGTGGCCACGCAGGAGCTATCAAGATCACCGAGGCCCTCTCCTGTTTGATCCTGGCTACCAGCCTGGGAATGAGAGGAAACGGTGGAAATACATAAGCTAGGTTGAAGGTCCAAGGTGCTACTAGAGTCGCCTTGGGATCCCTGGATCTGGACCCGTAGCAAGGAACCTTGAAGTTCTGACGAGACGCCATCAGATCCATGTCTGGAGTGCCCCATAATTGAATCAACTGGGCAAAAATCTCCGGGTGGAGTTCCCACTCCCCCGGATGGAATGTCTGACGACTCAGATAATCCGCCTCCCAGTTTTCCACTCCTGGGATGTGGATCGCAGATAGGTGGCAGGAGTGATCCTCCGTCCATTTTATGATTTTGGTCACTTCTCTCATCGCCAGGGAACTCCTTGTTCCCCCCTGATGGTTGATGTAAGCAACCGTCGTCATGTTGTCTGATTGGAATCTTATGAATCTGGCCTTTGCTAGTCGAGGCCAAGCCCTGAGAGTATTGAATATCGCTCTCAGTTCCAGAATGTTTATCGGGAGAAGAGACTCTTCCCGAGACCATAGACCCTGAGCTTTCAGGGAGTCCCAGACCACGCCCCAGCCCACTAGACTGGCGTCGGTCGTGACGATGACCCACTCTGGCCTGCGGAAGCTCATTCCCTGGGACAGGTGATCCTGGGTTAGCCACCAATGGAGTGAGTCTCTGGTCTTCTGATCTACTTGAATCACTGGAGACAAGTCTGTATAGTCCCCATTCCACTGTTTGAGCATGCACAGTTGTAATGGTCTTAGATGAATTTGTGCAAAAGGAACTATGTCCATTGCTGCACCCATCAACCCTACTACTTCCATGCACTGCGCTATGGAAGGACGTGGAACAGAATGAAGAACTTGACAAGTGCTTAGAAGTTTTGATTTTCTGACCTCTGTCAGAAAAATCCTCATTTCTAAGGAATCTATTATTGTTCCCAAGAAGGGAACTCTTGTTGACGGAGACAGAGAACTTTTTTCTATGTTCACCTTCCATCCGTGTGATCTAAGAAAGGCTAGAACGATGTCTGTATGAGCCTTTGCTTTTGACAGGGACGACGCTTGTATTAGAATGTCGTCCAAGTATGGTACTACTGCAATGCCCCTCGGTCTTAGAACCGCTAGAAGGGACCCGAGTACCTTTGTGAAAATCCTTGGAGCAGTGGCTAACCCGAATGGGAGGGCCACAAACTGGTAATGTTTGTCCAGAAAGGCAAACCTTAGGAACTGATGATGTTCTTTGTGGATAGGAATATGTAGGTACGCATCCTTTAGATCCACGGTAGTCATAAATTGACCTTCCTGGATAGTGGGTAGAATCGTTCGAATGGTTTCCATCTTGAACGATGGTACCCTGAGAAATTTGTTTAGGATCTTCAAATCCAAAATCGGTCTGAAGGTTCCCTCTTTTTTGGGAACTACGAACAGATTTGAATAAAATCCCATTCCTTGTTCCTTTATTGGAACTGGGTGTATCACTCCCATCTTTAACAGGTCTTCTACACAATGTAAGAACGCCTGTCTCTTTATTTGGTTTAAGGATAAGTGAGACATGTGGAACCTTCCCCTTGGGGGTAGTTCCCTGAATTCCATAAGATAACCCTGATAAACTATTTCTAGTGCCCAGGGATCCTGAATATCTCTTGCCCAAGCCTGAGCAAAGAGAGAGAGTCTGCCCCCTACTAGATCCGGTCCCGGATCGGGGGCTACTACTTCATGCTGTTTTGTTAGCAGCAGCAGGCTTCTTGGCCTGCTTACCCTTGTTCCAGCCTTGCATCGGTTTCCAGGCTGGTTTGGGTTGTGAGGCATTACCCTCTTGCTTAGAGGATGCAGAATTAGAGGCCGGTCCGTTCCTGAAATTGCGAAAGGAACGAAAATTAGACTTATTCTTGGCCTTGAAAGGCCTGTCTTGTGGAAGGGCGTGGCCCTTTCCCCCAGTGATGTCTGAGATAATCTCTTTCAATTCTGGTCCAAATAGAGTTTTACCTTTGAAAGGGATGTTAAGCAATTTTGTCTTGGATGATACATCCGCTGACCAAGACTTTAGCCAAAGCGCTCTGCGTGCCACAATTGCAAACCCTGAATTTTTCGCCGCTAATCTAGCTAATTGCAAAGCGGCATCTAAAATAAAAGAGTTAGCCAACTTAAGTGCGTGAACTCTGTCCATAACCTCCTCATATGGAGTCTCTCTACTGAGCGACTTTTCTAGTTCTTCGAACCAGAACCACGCTGCTGTAGTGACAGGAACAATGCACGAAATGGGTTGTAGAAGGTAACCTTGCTGTACAAAAATCTTTTTAAGCAAACCCTCCAATTTTTTATCCATAGGATCTTTGAAAGCACAACTATCCTTGATAGGAATAGTAGTGCGCTTGTTTAGAGTAGAAACTGCCCCCTCGACCTTAGGGACTGTCTGCCATAAGTCCTTTCTGGGGTCGACCATAGGAGATAATTTCTTAAATATAGGGGGGGGAACAAAAGGTATGCTGGGCTTTTCCCACTCCTTATTTACTATGTCCGCCACCCGCTTGGGTATAGGAAAAGCGTCGGGGTGCACCGGAACCTCTAGGAACTTGTCCATCTTCCATAATTTCTCTGGAATGACCAAGTTGTCACAATCATCCAGAGTAGATAACACCTCCTTAAGCAGTGTGCGGAGATGTTCTAATTTAAATTTAAATGTCACAACATCAGGTTCAGCTTGTTGACAAATTTTTCCTGAATCTGAAATTTCCCCATCTGACAAAACCTCCCTCATGGCCACTTCAGATTGGTGTGAGGGTATGACAGAACAATTATCATCAGCGCCCTCCTGCTCTTCAGTGTTTAAAACAGAGCAATCGCGCTTTCTCTGATATGTAGGCATTTTGGATAAAATATTTGCTATGGAGTTATCCATTACAGCCGTCAATTGTTGCATGGTAATAAGCACTGGCGCGCTAGATGTACTAGGGGCCTCCTGCGTGGGCAAAACTGGTGTAGACACAGTAGGAGATGATGTAGTATCATGTCTACTCCCCTCATCTGAGGAATCATCTTGGGCAATTTCATTATCTGTGGCAGTACTGTCCTTACTTTGTTTGGACGCTATGGCACAATTATCACACAAATTTAAATGGGGAGACACATTGGCTTTCATACATATAGAACATAGCTTATCCGAAGGCACAGACATGTTAAACAGGCATAAACTTGTCAATAAAGCACAAAAACCGTTTTAAAATAAAACCGTTACTGTCTCTTTAAATTTTAAACAGAAACACTTTATTACTGAATATGTGAAAAAGTATGAAGGAATTGTTCAAAAATTACCAAAATTTCACCACAGTGTCTTAAAGCATTAAGAGTATTGCACACCAATTTTCAGAGCTTTAACCCTTAAAATAACGGAACCGTTTACAATTTTAACCCCTATACAGTCCCAGCTATAGCCTTTGCTGCGACCTAACCAAGCCCAGAGGGGAATACGATACCAAATGACGCCTTCTAGAAACTTTTCCAGCTATTTTCAGATCCTCACACATGCATCTGCATGTCTTGCTCTCAAAAACAACTGCGCAGTAATGGCGCGAAAATGAGGCTCAGCCTACAACTGGGAAGTCCCTCCCTGACTGGAAAAGGTGTCTAACATAGTGCCTGCCGTTAAAAAACGTTCCCCAAGTTTATAAATGTGAATTATCAGCATAAACATGTATAAAATGTCCAAATAAAGCAATCGATTTAGCCCATAAAAGTGTCTACCAGTTTTATAGCCCATATTAAGCCCTTTATTCTGTTTGCTTGACTAAGAAAATGGCTTACCGGTCCCCATGAGGGGAAATGACAGCCTTCCAGCATTACATGGTCTTGTCAGAAAAGTCTGCTAACTGTTTCCCCCAACTGAAGTTACTTCATCTCAACAGTCCTATGTGGAAACAGCAATCGATTTTAGTTACTGTCTGATAAAATCATCTTCCTCTCACAAACAGAAATCTTCATCCTTTTCTGTTTCAGAGTAAATAGTACATACCAGTACTATTTTAAAATAACAAACACTTGATAGAAGAATAAAAAACTACATTTAAACACCAAAAAACTCTTAGCCATCTCCGTGGAGATGTTGCCTGTGCAACGGCAAAGAGAATGACTGGGGTGGGCGGAGCCTAGGAGGGACTATATGGCCAGCTTTGCTGGGACTCTTTGCCATTTCCTGTTGGGGAAGAGATATTCCCACAAGTAAGGATGACGCCGTGGACCGGACACACCAATGTTGGAGAAATAGACATAACTTTGAAAGTTGTCAGAAAAAAAAAAAAAAAAAGTGCTATTACATTGTGTTTTTATCATGCGTTTATTGATTATGCAAATCTACTGTATTTACTGGTCCTTTAACCCCTTAACGACCAAGGACGTACCAGGTACGGTCCTACAAAAACTGGTCCTTAACATCCTCAGGGGTTTCAAGTGCTGGAATCAATCGTGATCGCTTCCAGCGTATTGCAGCTATGCCTTGATATTGAGGCATCGTCCAATACCCTTTGCTAAGCAACGGATGCAGAGAGAGCCACTCTGTGGTCCACTCTGCATCGGCTAGCGATAGTGCCGATCAATGGTGGCGTGGGAGGGCTTGGAGGGAGGTGGGTGGACGACCTTTTGCTGGAGGAGGCGGACGAGAAGGGGGCAGCGCTACGCCACGCTTCAACATCACGGCAGGAAAGAGATTGGGGAGCTGCCAGTACCTAAGATGGCGGCAAATAGGTAGAGGGGGGAGGGTTAGAGAGCTGATTGGGGGAATCAGGGAGGTTGGGGGCTAAGGAGGGAATCCTACACTGCAGAATATATATATAATAGAAAAAAAAATTATATAAAAAAAAGCCTTTTATTTTAGTACTGACCGAGTTTCTGCTGGTACTTAAGATGGGGTAAAAATTGTGGGATGGGGGATGGAAGACGGAGTCAGGCAGGGATCAGGGGGTGGGATGTGTCAGGCTGATACCTACACTAAAGCTTAAATTAACCTTACAAGCTACCTAATTAACCCCTTCACTACTGGGCATAATACAAGTGTGGTGCGCAGCGGCATTAAGCGGTCTTCTTATTACTAAAAATCAATGCCAAAGCCATATATGTCTGCTATTTCTGAACAAAGGGGATCCCAGAGCAGCATTTACAACCATTTGTGCAATAATTGCACAAGATGTTTGTAAATAATTTCAGTGAGAAACCTAAAGTTTGTGAAAAGAAACAATTTTTTTATTTGATCACATTTAGCAGTGAAATGGTGGCATGAAATATACCAAAATGGGCCTAGATCAATACTTTGGGTTGTCTTCTAAAAAAAAAATATATATACAAGTGAAGGGTTATTCAGGGATTCCTGACAGATATCAGTGTTACAATGTAACTATCGCTAATTTTGGAGAAAAAATGGTTTGGAAATATCAAAATGCTACTTGTACTTATTGCCCTATAACTTGCAAAAAAAGCAAAGAACATGTAAACATTGGGTATTTCTAAACTCAGGACAGAATTTAGAAACTATTTAGCATGGGTGTTTTTGGTGGTTGTAGATGTGTAACAGATTATGGGGGTCAAAGTTAGAAAAAGTGTGTTTTTTCATCATATTTTATCATTTTTTTTATAGTACATTATATAATTTGATGAAAATAATAATATCTTTAGAAAGTCCATTTAATGGCAAGAAAAACAGTATATATATATATATATATATATATATATATATATATATATATATATATATATATATATATATATATATGTGTGTGTGTGGGTACAGTAAATGAGTAAGAGTGTTGGCGCTCTACAAATAACCGATAATAATAATGATAATAATAATAAGAGGAAAATTACAGCTAAACACAAACACTGCAGAAATGTAAAAACAGCCCTGGTCCTTAACGATAAGAAAATTAAAAAATGGTCTGGTCACTAAGGGGTTAACAAGCTTTACCTATGCAGAAAAGTACAAAGTTCAAAGTAATGAGGAAAGCAGAGAAAAAAAAGAAAAAAGAGTTCATGTTTTTTTAGTCCGATTCATAAAAATGAGCATTTAAAAGCAAAATGTGCAAGTGGTAGATACTTGATGTGACCTTCCAACAGAAATGGCAGAAGTTACTAGAGTGAAGTAGTTCAATTTGATAAAAGCTAGAAGTGTTTAAACCTGACAGACACAAACAAACCTCAATTTAAGATCTATTCTTCTGCCTGACAACAGGTAAAATTCAGTTATTACTTCACCCATGTTCAAATGAAAGTTACACAATTCTGGCGTGTTTGTCAGCACTTGTACACAGGATTTGGAGATCTTTGGAATATGCATGAAAGGGACACTGAACCCAAATTTTTTCTTTCATGATTCAGATAGAGCATGAAATTTTAAGCAACTTTCTAACTTACTCCTATTATCAATTTTTCTTCGTTCTCTTGTTATCTTTATTTTAAAGCAGGAATATAAATCTTAGCAGCCAGCCCATTTTAGGTTCAGCACCATGGATAGCGCTTGTTTACATTTACCCACCAATAAGCAAGCATAACCTAGGTTCTCAACCAAAAATGGGCCGGCTCCTATGCATCACATTCTTGCTTTTTAAATAAAGATAGCAAAAGAAACATTGATAATAGGAGTAAATTAGAAAGTTCATAATATTGCATGTTCTATCTGAATCATGAAAGAAAAAAATTGGGTTTAGTGTCCCTTTAAGTATCCTGAATACAGAAGAAGGGCAGATAACCCAAATAAGGCTTTTGATTTAAAAACAGATGTGACAGTGGGGATATCTGACTGGGCTAACCTGTTTTTGCCCACCATCAAACACTATATTTCAAAGGGACTATTAGGCACCATGCTACCTCTGCACATTTTAATGGGATTGCACCCTTAGATGTTACACACACATATCAGCTGCACTCTCAGACTTCATTAGTCTCACCCTCTTAAATATCACAAGTCTCAGCTCTTAAAAGAATTAGCAGTTTCAGAGCTATGCAGGAACACATAAATCTGCTCAGTAAGATCTTAACAAGGAACCTGGCAAGTGACAGCAAGATAAGAGACAGAGGAACGTGAAATATGTCAAGTTAAACATATTTACTTTGCCTCTGTCGTATAAAATATGAGCCACATTTCAACCTGACACTCTGGTATTTCTCACCTTGAAAAAGGTCTAACTACCATAACAAAACTTTTGTAAGAAAAATGTGTGTATTCTGGTTCCTTCAGTCAAGGTCAAAAACAAGAAATTATGTTGTTTTTTTCAGAATCTCCCAGTTTGAAGAACTGAAGTTGCCAAAGTTTATCATAACATGGAAACATAGATTCCGTGAGCAGATAACACCCAATAGGTCATATACTTTGCCCATTTTCTACTTGTTTCATAAGTTGTAGTTGAATTAATCATCAAGATTTATGCATACTTCATCAATTCTTTCATCACATTTTCCATTACTGCTCGGAGTCTATTCTAAAGTAGTGTCGTTGTGCAAATCACCACTGAATCTGCACTCCAATTTTATATTCTCAGCTTCTGAGAAATGATTCCTGTGATTCCTCTTACCTGCACCTCCTCTACACAGCAATACAAGACACAAGTGAGGATACCACAGGGGAACTATAACAGTAGTCAAAAATACAAAGCTTAAAGGGACAGAAAGTTAAAAAATTAAATGTACATGAGTGCATTTCAATTTGAAATAGAAGTATTTTTTCAATATAATTCAATTTTCAAAACTGCTTCTAGTAAAAGGTATTACTATTTTTCTGTGGCATACTCACATATCCTGTGAACCAGTTTTCAAACACCATGAAGCCCATTTATCAAGCTCCGTACAGAGCTTGTGGGCCCGTGTTTCTGGTGAGTCTTCAGACTCGCCAGAAACACAAGTTAAAGACCGCTGCTCTATAACCCTGTCCGCATGCTCTGATGAGGCGGACAGGAATCGCCACAATTCAACCTCCCTGCTGGCTGCCGATTGGCCGCGAGTTTGCAGGCGGCGGCGTTGCACCAGCAGCTCTTGAGAGCTGCTGGTGCAATGATGAATACGGAGAGCGTATTGCTCTCCGCATTCAGCGATGTCTGTCGGTCCTGATCCAATTCGGCCTCCATGCCTGCTCAGAGAGTCAGCAGTGGTTTGTATGACACGAATTATGTATTTAGAAGCAATACACACCCGTGCCAGCTCTCTGAAAAGGTGTGGTGTTTGAATACTGGTGCATGGGCCTTCACATGATATGTGTGTATGCCACTGAAAAACAATAATTACTTGTATTAGAAGCATTTTTGCTAATGGAAGTACATTGCAAAAGTGCTAATATTACAAATTGAAATGCACCCATGCACATTTCATTTTTTAATTTTCTATCTCTTTAATTTAGAAAATATATTTAGATTGTAAGCTCGCACATGATCAGAGGCCTGTAATTCTTCTGTCCCAGTCAGCCTTTCCTGTCTTGTCTTTATTTAGTGTACCCCTTGTATAGCACTACTGAATCTGTTGGCACACAGATAATAAAATTAATAACAATTTAGAAAATGTTCAGCAGTTCTATTTTGTAAAGCTCTGTGTTCATGTACTTATGTAATATAATATTTGTTACTTTGTACTTGTGGAATACATAACCTTGAACTGAATAAAAGGAACAAAAAAATAATAATAATGACAGATTAAAGCATAAGTATTATACACCAGCAAATACTTTATTACTGCTTACATACAAGGATCACTGGTTTGTAAAAATTGCTCTATATTTGATTGACTATGGAGCTGCTGTAGGATTATACTTCATCCGTAGAATGAGAGGGCTATAACAAAAATATGTTTAATTAATAACACTGGGCCACTGCTGATTCTAAATGAATGCTGTTGGAATGGATGTTTCTGTGCTGACTAAACTTACTAACTCTTCACATGTGTCTAAACGTTTGTACCTGTCTACCACTATCAGTCAGTGAGCAATAGATACTTCAGTAGGAGTTTTATACCAGCACATATAAAAAGCTTTTTACAATCTAAACAGCTTTTATTAAACCGTTTTCATACAAGATTAAGGGCCAGATTACGAGTGTAGTGCTAACAGTTGCACACAAGCGAAAAGGGGATTATCACAGGTGTTTGCGTGCGTCGGGTTTAGTGCACGTATTACAGGTTGAAAGAAAATGCTATCGGGTTTGAGTGGCAGTAAAGTGCTAGGGTTTTTTCCACTTTTTTTGCTCCATTGACTTCTATGGGGAATATGTTACAGCGACTGCGATATTTATAGTTAGCCTTTTTGTGCACATTGGTTTAGCGTGTGAGCAAACTTTCAACTTGTAATAAGAGTGCTACCCGATGCACGCAAAAAGCTTACTTCTAGCGGCGTAAGTGCTCGAGTGGGAGCGTTAAATTACGCTCTTATTGTAATCTGGCCCTAAGTGTATGTACAAAAGTAAATAATTATAGATTTTACTGTTAAAGAGACAAAGTCATAATTATTTAAATGCAAAGTAATATATACTAATTCTATGGCCAGTTTACTAAACATTTGTAAAAGGGATATCAAGGTACATTTTTTATTTAGGTATCATAAATTGTTTACTGCATTGCAAAATATAGATAAAACACATTTTATTTAACCCCTTAATGACCAAGGACGTACGCCACACGTCCTCAAAAAAAATACAGTTAATGACCGAGGACGTGTGGCGTACGTCCTTGGTCTGGAAAGCAGCTGGAAGCGATCCTGCTCGCTTCCAGCTGCTTTCCGGTTATTGCAGTGATGCCTCGATATGGAGGCATCCTGCAATAACCCCCCTTGGCCATCCGATGCAGAGAGAGCCACTCTGTGGCCCTCTCTGCACCGGACATCGGTGGCCGGTATCGTTGGTGGGTGGGAGCAAGTCTGGGAGGCGGGTGGGCGGCCATCGATGTGATCAATGAAGAGAAGGGGGGCGGGATCGGGGGCGGAAGCATCGGGAGCGTGCACGGGAGCGCGCGCGTGCACGGGGGGCGGCGGGGGGCGCGTGCACGGGGCGGGAGCGGGAGGGAACCGCTACACTACGGAAAAGTTGTGTGTGAAATGTTAAAATAAAAAATAAAATAAATGCTACAAATAAACATCTAAGGGATCTGGAAGGGGTGGGGGGATGGTCTTGGGGGGGGGAAGCTACACTACAGAAAAGGGATTTTTTTTTTAAAAAAAAAAAGGCACATTTGTTACTAAACTGGGTACTGGCAGACAGCTGCCAGTACCCAAGATGGCGCCCATTAAGGCAGAGGGGGAGGGTTAGGGAGCTGTTTGGTGGGGGATCAGTGAGGTTGGGGACTAAGGGGGGATCCTACACAGCAGCATATGTAAATATGCCAAAAAAAAACAAAAAAAAGCCCAAGTATAGCTTTTATTTTAGTACTGGCAGAGGGATCCCAGAGAAGCATTTACAACCATTTGTGCCATTTGTGTTTGTAAATGATTTCAGTGAGAAACCTAAAATTGTGAAAAATTTAACGTTTTTTTTTAATTTGATCGCATTTGGCGGTGAAATGGTGGCATGAAATATACCAAAATTGGCCTAGATCAATTCTTGGGGTTGTCTACTACACTACACTAAAGCTAAAAGTATCCCTAAAAGCTCCCTACATGCTCCATAATTAACCCCTTCACTGCTGGGCATGATACACGTGTAGTGCGCAGTGGCATTTAGCAGCCTTCTAATTACTAAAAAGCAACGCCAAAGCCATATATGTCTGCTATTTCTGAACAAAGGGGATCCCAGAGAAGCATTTACAACCATTTAAGCCATAATTGCACAAGCTGTTTGTAAATAATTTCAGTGAGAAACCAAAAGTTTGTGAAAAAATTAGTAAAAAAGTGAACGATTTTTTGTATTTAATCGCATTTGGCGGTGAAATGGTGGCATGAAATATACCAAAATGAGCCTAGATTAATACTTTGGGATGTCTACTAAAAAAAAATATATACATGTCAATGGATATTCAGAGATTCCTGAAAGATATTAGTGTTCTAATGTAACTAGCGCTAATTTTGAAAAATAATGGTTTGGAAATAGCAAAGTGCTACTTGTATTTATGGCCCTATAACTTACAAAAAAAGCAAAGAACATGTAAACATTGGGTATTTCTAAACTCAGGACAAAATGTAGAAACTATTTAGCATGGGTGTTTTTTGGTGGTTGTAGATGTGTAACAGATTTTGGGGGTCAAAGTTAGAAAAAGTGTGTTTTTTTTCAATTTTTTCCTCATATTTTATCATTTTTTTTATAGTAAATTATAAGATATGATGAAAATAATGGTATCTTTAGAAAGTCCATTTAATGGCGAGAAAAACGGTATATAATATGTGTGGGTACAGTAAATGAGTAAGAGTAAAATTACAGCTAAACACAAACACCGCAGAAATGTAAAAATAGCCTTGGTCCCAAACGGACAGAAAATGGAAAAGTGCTGTGGTCATTAAGGGGTTAAACTGTCATTTTTTTCTTTCAGAACAAGCTATTTAGGAACAGATATAAGCACGCTCCTTCAAATATCATACAATCATGGTGCACTGTAGGCAAGTCAGGGTTCTGCATGCCACTGGATGTGCTCCAGTTTCTCTGGGTGGATTAAAAAACTGCTGTTTAAAGAGTTAAATGACAGTAAAGGCAGACAAAATTATAGTGCCATTTGTTTTTTTTGCATAGTTAAAAATCTTATGGGGCAAGAAATGTTGAGTTTAAAACTAGATCTCATGAGTTGAGAATGACACAATCTGACAGAAGTCAAAATCTGTCAATAGTTTTTGTAATGGCATAAGGTTCTACTACAAACCATGTGACTTCATTAAACTCAAAGGCCCCTATTTATAAAAGGTCTTGCGGACCTGATCCGCACTGTCGGATCAGGTCCGCAAGACCTCGCTAAATGTGGAGAGCAATACGCTCTCCGCATTTAACATTGCACCAGCAGCTCACAAGAGCTGCTGGTGCAATGCCGCCCCCTGCTGACTCACGGCCAATTGGCCGCCAGCAGGGAGGTGTCAATCAACCCGATCGTATTCGATCGGGTTGATTTCCGGCGATTCCTGTCCGCCTGCTCAGAGCAGGCAGACAGGGTTATGGAGCAGCGGTCTTTAGACCGCTGTTTCATAACTTGTGTTTCTGGCGAGTCTGAAGACTCGCCAGAAACATGGCCCTTCAAGCTCCGTACGGAGCTTGATAAATATGGGCCAAAGTGTATTTTTCTATTAAAGGTTGAAATCTTATGCATAGTGAAAAAACCTTGATATATATATATATATATATATACACATATATATATATATATATATATATATATATATATATATATATATATATATATATATATATATAGCATCTACACTACTCCCATAGAAATGGATGTGCACTCCATGGAATTCAGAACTGACCCTCCAACAATGTGCAGTGATTACTTGAAACATGCAGATGACAGACCCTAACTGGCGATAAAAAAGGAGATAAGATAAAAACACTCTAAAAAGGTTTCTTAAGGGGTTTGTCCTGAGACTGCAAAACAATGCAACTTATAAGTTTTAAATGTCTTCAAAACATTTACTGTGCATGCAAATATTTTGCAATATAATGATTAACTTTGGATGAAGATAAAAAAATACTTTAATGTTCCTTTAACTCCTTAATGGTCAGACACATACCCTGTACGTCAATGCTATTTCTATGGGGTTGCTTTATTCTTAGTGCAGGCTCGCCGTCAACGTCAGCAGGAGGGTGTATTACAGACAATGAGGCCCATTTATCAAGCTCTGTATGGAGCTTGAAGGGCCGTGTTTCTGGCGAACCTTCAGACTCGCCAGAAACACAAGTTATGAAGCAGCAGTCTAAAGACCGCTGCTTCATAACCCTGTCCGCCTGCTCTGATGAGGCGGACAGGAATCGCCGCAATTCATGTTAATGTATTCCTAATAGAATTCAATGGAGCAAGAAAAGTACAGAAATCCTAACACCCTTACTCGTGCACTAATATTTCACATTCCAATATTCTTCACATAGTAGAATATGTACTATTTATTCTTAAATACATATATATATATTCACAGAGGCTGGTGTACTCGCACAAACAGGTGTCCAGTTGCCAGGGTGCTGAATGCAGGTAGAGATAAAGGTAATAGAAGACAGCACTTGTTATAAACAATAGAAGCTTTTATTTACGTTAACGTAAATAGAAGCTTCTATTGCTTATCCTTAAGCCCAGCGAGTGCTGTCTTCTATTACCTTTATATATATTTATATATATATATATATATATGTGTGTGTGTGTGTGTGATTTTTTATCTATACCTACACACACACACACACATATATATATATGTATAGATATATACAGATATATATATATATATATATATATATATAAAAATATATATTTAAAAACATATTCCCCTTTATGAAGAACTATGGAATGTGAAATATTTACAGTAAATACACAGTTTTCTGAAATATCAATATTGCATAAAACACAATTTATGCTTACCTGATAAATTTATTTCTCTTGTGGTGTATCCAGTCCACGGATCATCCATTACTTGTGGGATATTCTCCTTCCTAACAGGAAGTTGCAAGAGTCCACCCACAGCAGAGCTGCTATATAGCTCCTCCCCTAACTGCCATATCCAGTCATTCGACCGAAAACACGCAGAGAAAGGAAAAACCATAGGGTGCAGTGGTGACTGTAGTTTAAATGAAAAAATTACCTGCCTTAAAATGACAGGGCGGGCTGTGGACTGGATACACCACAAGAGAAATAAATTTATCAGGTAAGCATAAATTGTGTTTTCTCTTGTAAGGTGTATCCAGTCCACGGATCATCCATTACTTGTGGGATACCAATACCAAAGCTAAAGTACACGGATGAAGGGAGGGACAAGGCAGGTACTTAAACGGAAGGTACCACTGCCTCTAAAAACCCTTTCTCCCAAAAATAGCCTCAGAAGAAGCAAAATATCAAATTTGTAAAATTTTGAAAAAGTATGAAGCACAGACCAAGTCGCCGCCTTGTAAATCTGTTCAACAGAAGCCTCATTTTAAAAAGGCCCAAGTGAAAGCCACAGCTGTAGTAGAATGAGCTGTAATCCCTTCAGGAGGCTGCTGTCCAGCAGTCTCATAAACTAAACGGATTATGCTTCTTAACCAAAAAGAAAAAGAGGTTGCTGAAGTCTTTTGACCTCTCCTCTGTCCAGAGTAGACAACAAACAAGGTAGATGTTTGATGAAAATCTGTAGTAGCTTGTAAGTAAAACTTTAAAGCACAAACCACGTCCAAATTGTGTAATAGACGTTCCTTCTTTGAAGAAGGATTAGGATACAAGAATGGAACAACAATCTCTTGATTGATATTCTTGTTAGATACCACCTTAGGTAAAAACCCAGGTTTGGTACGCAGGACTACCTTATCCGTACGGAGGATCAGATAAGGAGAATCACATTGTAAAGCAGATAACTCGGAGACTCTACGAGCCGAGGAAATAGCTACCAAAAAGGAACTTTCCAAGATAAAAATTTGATATCTATGGAATGAAGAGGTTCAAACGGAACTTCTTGAAGAACCTTAAGAGCCAGATTTAAGCTCCATGGCGGAGCAACGGGTTTAAACACAGGCTTGGTTCTAACCAAAGCCTGACAAAAAGCCTGAACGTCTGGAATATCTGCCAGACACTTGTGCAAAAGAATAGACAGAGTAGAAAACTGTCCTTTTAAGGAACTAGTTGACAATCCTTTTCCCAAAATCATCTTGGAGAAAAGATAATATCCTGGAAATCCTGACTTTACTCCATGAGTAACCCTCGGATTCATACCAATAAGATATTTATGCCATATCTATGTTAAATGTTCCTAGTGACAGGCTTTCATGCCTGTATTAAGGTATCAATGACTGACTCGGAGAAGCCATGCTTTGATAAAATCAAGCGTTCAGTCTCCAGGCAGTCCATCTCAGAGAAGTTAAATTTAGATGGTTGAAAGGACCCTGAGGTAGAGGGTCCTGTCTCAAAAGCAGAGACCATGGTGGAAAGGATGACATGTCCACCAGATCTGCATACCAGGTCCTGCGTGGCCACGCAGGCGCTATCAAAAACACCGAAGCACTTTCCTGCTTGATCTTGTGCAAACACCTCCGGAGGGAGTTCCCACTCCCCCGGATGAAAAGTCTGATGACTTAGAAAATCCGCCTCCCAGTTCTCAACACCTGGGATATGGATAGCTGATAGGAGACAAGAGTGAGTCTCTGTCCAGTGAATCATTTTAAGACTTCTAACATCGCTAGGGAACTTCTGTTCCCCCTTGTTGGTTGATGTAAGCCACAGTCGTGATATTGTCCGACTGAAATCCGATGTACCTCCGAGTTGCTAACTGAGGCCAAGCCTGAAGAGCATTGAATATCGCTCTCAGTTCCAGAATATTTATTAGGAGGGTCTCCTCCTGAGTCCACTATCCCTGAGCCTTCAGGGAGTTCCAGACTGTACCCCAACCTAGAAGGCTGGCATCTGTTGTAACAAGTGTCCTATCTGGCCTGCGGAAGGTCATACCCTTGGACAGATGGACCCGAGATAGCCACCAGAGAAGAGAACCTCTGGCCTCTTGATCCAGATTTAGCATGGGGGACAAATCTGTGTAATCCCCGTTCCATTGACTGAGCATGCATAGTTGCAGCGGTCTGAAGTGTAGGCGTGCAAACGGTACTATGTCCATTGCCGCTACCATTTGCCGATTACATTCATGTACCGAGCCACCGAAGGGCGCGGAATGGAATGAAGAACACAGCAGGAATTTAGAAGCTTTGACAACCTGGACTCCGTCAGGTAAATTTTCATTTCTACAGAATCTATCAGAGTCCCTAGGAAGGAAACCCTTGTGATTGGGGATAGAGAACTCTTTCCTTGTTCACTTTCCACCCATGCAATTTCAGAAATGCCAGTACTACGTCCGTATGAGACTTGGCAATTTGGATGTTTAACGCCTGTATCAGGATGTCGTCTAAATAAGGGGCCACTTCTATGCCCCGCGGCCTAAGGACCGCCAAAGCGACCCCAGAACCTCCATAAAGATTCTTGGGGCTATAGCTAACCCAAAGGAAAGAGCTACAAACTGGTCATGCCTGTCTAGAAAGGCAATCCTGAAAAACCGATCATGATCTTTGTGTATCGGAATGTGAGGATAAGCATCCTTCAAATCCATTGTAGTCCTATATTGACTCTCCTGGATCATAGTTAAGATGGTACGAATAGTTTCCATCTTAAATGATGGAATTCTGAGGAATTTGTTTAAGATCTTTAGATCCAAAATTGGTCTGAAGGTTCCCTCTTTTTGGGAACCACAAACAGATTTGAGTAAAAACTCTGTCCCTGTTCCTCCCTTGGAACTGGATGGGTCTCGTACACAGTGTAAGAATGCCTCTTTCTTTATCTGGTTTGCAGATAATTGTGAAAGGTGAAATCTCCCCCTTTTTTGGGGGGGAAGCTTTGAAGTCCAGAAGATATCTCTGGGATATAATTTCCAACGCCCATGGATCCTGGGCATCTCTTGCCCACGCCTGGGCGAAGAATGAAAATCTGCCCCCTACAGGATCCGTTACCGGCTAGGGGGCCGTTCCTTCATGCTGTCTCAGAGGCAGCAGCAGGCTCTTTGGCCTGCTTATCTTTGTTCCAGGTTCGGTTGCCTCCAGACCGTCTTGGACTGAGCAAAAGTTCCCTCTTGTTTTGCCTTAGAGGAAGTTGATGCCGCACCTGCTTTGATGTTTCGAAAGGCACGAAAATTAGACTGTTTGGCCCTTGATTTGGACCTGTCCTGAGGAAGGGCATGACCTTTTCCTCCAGTGATATTAGTAATAATCTCCTTCAAACCAGGCCCGAATAGGGTCCGCCCCTTGAAGGGAAATTAAGTAGCTTATTTTTTAAAGTCACGACAGCTGACCATGATATAAGCCATAGTGCTCTGCGCGCCAGTATAGTAAAACCAGAATTCTTAGCCGTTAGTTTAGTCAAATGAACAAAGGCATCAGAAACAAAGGAATTGGCTAGCTTAAGTGCTCTAAGCTTGTCAAGTATGTTCATCCAATGGAGTCGCTACCTGTAAAGCCTCATCCAGAGACTCAAACCAGAACGCCGCAGCAGCAGTGACAGGAGCAATGCATGCAAGGGGCTGCAGGATAAAACCTTGTTGAATAAACATTTTCCTAAGGTAACCCTCTAATTTCTTATCCATTGGATCTAAAAAAGCACAACTGTCCTTGACAGGGATAGCAGTACGCTTTGCTAGAGTAGAAACTCTTCTCTCCACCTTAGGAACTGTCTGCCATAAGTCCCGTGTGGTGGCGTCTATTGGAAACATTTTTCTAAAAATAGGAGGGGAAGAGAACGGCACACCTGGTCTATCCCATTCCTTATTAATAATTTCTGTAAACCTCTTTAGGTATTGGAAAAACATCAGTACACACCGGCACTGCATAGTATTTATCCAGTCTACACAATTTCTCTGGCACTGCAATTGTAACACAGTCATTCAGAGCAGCTAAAACCTCCCTGAGCAACAAGTGGAGGTTCTCAAGCATAAATTTTAAATGTAGAAATATCAGAATCAGGTTAAATCATCTTCCCTGAGTCAAAAATATCACCCACAGACTGAAGCTCCCCTCAGCTTCTGCATATTGTGAGGCAGTATCAGACATGGTTCTTAAAGCATCTGTATGCTCTGTATTAGGTCTAACCCCAGAGCTATCTTGCTTTCCTTTAATTTCAGGTAGTCTGACTAATACCGCTGACAGTGTATTATTCATAACTTCCGCCATGTCTTGTAAAATAAACGCTATGGGCGCCCTTGATGTACTTGGCGCCATTTGAGCGTGAGTCCCTGAAGCGGGAGTCAAAGGGTCTGACACGTGGGGAGAGTTAGTCGGCATAACTTTTCCCTCGACAGAATCCTCTGGTAAAATAAACGCTATGAGCGCCCTTAATGTACTTGGCGCCATTTGAGCGTGAGTCCCTGAAGCAGGAGTCAAAGGGTCTGACACGTGGGGAGAGTTAGTCGGCATAACTTCCCCCTCGACAGAATCCTCTGGTGATAATTTTTTAAAGACAAAAAATGATCTTTATTGCTTAAAGAGAAATCAGTACATTTGGTACACATTCTAAGATGGAGTTCCACCATGGCTTTTAAACATAATGAACAAGGAGTTTCCTCTATGTCAGACATGTTTGTACAGACTAGCAATGAGACTAGCAAGCTTGGAAAACACTTTAAATCAAGTTAACAAGCAAATATAAAAAACGTTACTGTGCCTTTAAGAGAAACAAATTGTCAAAATTTGAAAAACAGTGAAAGAAGGCAGTAAATCAAACGAAATTTTTACAGTATATAAGTTAACAGAGCATTGCACCCACTTGCAAATGGATGATTAACCCCTTAATGCAAAAAACAGATCAAAAAAACGAAATAGACGTTTTTAACAGTCACAACAAACTGCCACAGCTGAGCTGTGGTCTTACCTTCCCCATAAACGATTTTGGAAGCCTTTTTAGCCCTTTAGAGATGTCCTATAGTATTCATGGGACTGCTGAGGGAAGCTGGATGATTCATTTTGTAATTTTAACTGCGCAAAAAAGCGCTAAAATAGGCCCCTCCCACTCATATTACAACAGTGGAAAGCCTCAGGAAACTGTTTCTAGGCAAAATTTAAGCCAGCCATGTGGAAAAAAAACTAGGCCCCAATAAAGTTTCCTCACCAAAGCATATATAAAAACGATTAAACATGCCAGCAAACGTTTTATTTTGCAAATTTATAAGAGTATATATCTGATAGTAAGCCTGATACTAGTCGCTATTAAATCACTGTATTTAGGCTTAACTTACATTAATCCGGTATCAGCAGCATTTTCTAGCAATTCCATCCCAAGAAAAACTTATAACTGCACATACCTTATAGCAGGATAACCTGCACGCCATTCTCCCTCTGAAGTTACCTCACTCCTCAGACATATGTGAGAACAGCAGTGGATCTTAGTTACTTCTGCTAAGATCATAGAAAAACGCAGATTCTTCTTCTAAATGCTGCTTGAGATAAAATAGTACAACTCCGGTACCATTTAAAAACAATAAACTTTTGATTGAAGATAAAAAACTAACTATAGTACACCACTCTCTCTTACTACCTCCATACATGTTGAGAGTTGCAAGAGAATGACTGGATATGGCAGTTAGGGGAGGAGCTATATAGCAGCTCTGCTGTGGGTGGACTCTTGCAACTTCCTGTTGGGAAGGAGAATATCCCACAAGTAATGGATGATCTGTGGACTGGATACACCTTACAAGAGAAATATGATTTTACATGTTTTCAGCAACTTGACTGCAAAGGGCTCCAATGCACTTATATATATACAGTATATATATATATATATATATATATATATATATATATATATATATATATATCTGTATTTGTATACATATGTATGCATGTGTTTATATATGTCTGTAAATACATATATAAACACACATATAAATACATATGTCCACACATATAAACATGTATATATACATACATACACATATTTAGACATGTGTATGTTTGTACCTCTATGTTAAAGTCTTTTGCAGCCCTTTTTTTCTAACACTTGATACCTCATATCTTTGAGCCCTTCTAACTTTAAAGCAAAACATTTTTTTTATAATTTTTATTACACTGGGGGCCGATTTACCATTGTGCGGTCGGACACGATTCGCTGCAGCGGATCATGTCTGCCGCACATTGATAAATGCGCTGTCTACATTTATCATTCCACAAGCATTTCTGGTGAAATGCTTGTGCAATGTCACCCCCCCCCTGCAGATTTGCGGATGAGTTATGGAGCAGCGGTCTTAAGAAACAGATACATTAGGGGCCATACTGGGCTTGATAAACCGGCCCCATAATCTAGACCTCTATTGATATCTATTGTTAAAGGAGCAGCAAAGCACAACTGGAAGATGGCTGAACAGATCAGGTGTGCCAAAGACAAGAAGAATATATGTGCAGCCACCAAATAGCAGCTAGCTCCCAGTAGTAGCTAAGTATGCTTTTCAACAAAGGATACCAAGTGAGCAAAGCAAATTAGACAATAGAAATAAACTGGAAAGCTGTTTAAAATTGAATCCGAATCATAAAATATTCTTTTTTACTTTACTTACACTTTAAATGTGGAGTAAATAGATGCTGCTGCTGCATACTGCCTCGGTGTTGTGTAAACTTAAAAATAATGACATTTGTTTTTAAAGGGACAGTATACACTCATTTTCATATAACTGCATGTAATAGAAACTACTATAAAGAATAAGATGCACAGATACTGATATAAAAATCCAGTATAAAATGGTTTAAAAACTTACTTAGAAGCTTTCAGCTTAGCTCTGTTGAAAAGGTAATTGGAAAGCCCACTGCAAGTGGGAAATAAGACACCCCCCTCCCCCTTCTTTTGCATATGAAAAGACCCTTTACACAAACAGGAGCAAGCTGGAGTAGGTAGCTGACGGTATTCAAATAAAACTTTGGGGCTTGGTTAGGAGTCTGAAAATCAGAGCAATGTTATTTAAAAATAAGCAAAATTATAAAAAAAAATAAAAAACAAACTTTATGAGCTTTATAAATAGATCATCTACAAAACATTTATGCAAAGAAAAAATGAGTGTATAATGGGCCTTTAACTTCCCATTCATAGCTGCAGCTGTCAATATTATATACATCAAAACCTTCTGTTCAGTACTATTCCAAGCCACTACTGATATTTGAAAGAGTGTGGTATAATCTATTGCAGCTTAAAATAAATAAATAAATATCAAAAAAATCATTCTCAATACATTTTTTTAAAAGAAGAACTGACAAAACTTTTACTAGAATAGAATCTAACTCTGTATCAGCATTTTCACTTTACTGAGATTTCAACTCAGCTTTGAAAGTGTTATAGCAACTTCGAGGGGGTTTCAGAAATTATAGGGGCTGTGCCAAATCAAAACAGATACCTTTTGCAAGTGATTAATAATATTTATTTAATCCTACAGCATTAATAATATGTACAGTAGTAGCAGTCTCTTATAGCTGTTTTCAGTTAATGTTAGTCTCAGGAAGATATCTCATGCCAAGTGTGTGACCCGCAGCTCTTGCTAAAGCCACTCATAAAACCATCCATTACAGGCTGCGCAACTTTGATATACACACAAGGGGGAACAGAGAAAAAAAAAAAAAAAGCACGTTTGCAAAACCAATTGTGCCGTTTTTCACATTTACTGCACGTTTTCCACATATGTCATTTATTACGGAGTGGAAAACCGTAAAATGCACAGTAGTTTTGCCAAGTAGCATTATGCATTTAGCAGCTTTAGTCATTTAACAGCTCCAGCCCTCATTATATTTTGCCATGTGGTATATAGGGGTGTGTGTATTCATTTAGTAATTTTACACTGGAATTTAAAGCAAGTCAGGAGACAGAATTGGGCTGCATGTGAGTAGCCCAAACAATCTACTTTATCAATAATAAGCTTTATCTTGGTTACTTTCTAACAAAGCATTAAACAATTTTCACAATACCTGTATACTACTGAGTAATAGGTTTTGTAACATTAAAACCTCCATAATCACTGCATTCTTAATTGCAGACATTAACCCCTTAATAAATGACCACAATGTACCCTATATGTCACTGGTCGTTAAGGGTTTTTTCAGGACATAATAGCACAAGTCTAGCAAGAACACGCTATTAATGCCCTCCCTCCAGCAGGCTTTGTGGAATAGAGCAGTCTCAACGCTGGTGGAAAGACCGCGCTATAAAACAATCAAGTCCCAAAAAAAGGCCAGCGACATACAGGGTACGTCGCTGGTCCTTAAGGGGTTAATAGACACATAGATAGATACATATTTAGATACATATTTATACATCTATGTATCTGTCTAGCTCAATATTTCCTTTCTTTATCTATCTATAGACAAACTATAATAGATGACTAGACAGACAGTGAGACAGGCAGATGATAGATAGATAGATAAATAGATAGCAACTGTTGGGCAGCAGCATAGTATAGTGCTACTATTAAAGGTTAGGCTGAAAATGCCTATTAAGCTAAATGTTGTAAAGTGCTGTGTATATGGCAAGCACATTATAGTATACGCTTTTAAAGTAAATATAATTGTTCATACAAGGAGATCCTTCCCAATGCTCAGCAACTCTCCGGCTTGTCTGGCTCTATAAATGTATCTTTGTTGTCTGGCTCTCATTATCAAACCACTTGGCACTAATACTACCAACATAATTCATCTTAAGCCCCATAAACAGCATCCGTGTGTTTAATACCTTATTTAGAAGATTCCTTTAAGTGAGCGTTATTTTCTCTTATTAAAGTTGCACAATAGTGGTAACCTCGCCCAAAAAGCTGGTCATTAACTGCAAACCCCATGAAACGGTCTGTATGACTTATATCTCCCTAATGGGATGCTAGGTCTGTTTTAAGTGTCTGTGAAAGTTTCCTTATTGTGCAGGCTTGCGACTATCTGTGAAAATTCAAAACAGGCACATCTATTATTTATAGTTGCATACTCCATGACCAATCAAGTGTAGGGTTCCTATTAGCACTAGGTGCTGCATTCGCAGGAACAAGAAAGCCTCCCTCTTACACACAACAGGATATCTTATATTCTGAATCTGAGGCCTTTGATACTGAATATATTAGGCCAACTGAATTGTTGTTGACAAATAGCTTCAATCTCTGACTTTGTCATGCTTTTCCATATAACCTGATGAAATTACATATTTATAGCAGGTGTGTCCAATCTTCCTTCATGAGGGGCCACATCTGACATTTTTAAGAACCACATTTAATGCACAATATATTTATCAAACTTTTTTCAACAGAAAGTAAAAAAAAACTGTAGACTTTTCTGCAAGAAATGGATTTACCATTAGTTTGTTTTGGAAACAGATGTATTTTTATAGGTAAGTTTGAGAAAATCAGATCCTGATACAGCTTTTTTCCCTTCAAAAGCACTCACCTGACTTTTATTAGCAGCTACTTTGGCAAACAAGGCCTGGGACACCTTTGCTCTTTTCATCTCCTGCTGAATTTCGTCGTAAACAGCAGATGTGATGTTTACTTGGGAACCTTCCACCTCCACTTTCACCTGGATGTCGGATGTTGGAGTGTTGGGGGGTTTCATCTGTTACAAAAAAAAGGAAAGAGATTGCTACAACTAAACCACTTGCACAAAAACTGCCAAAGCAGTTTAACATGCCAAAGTGCATTTGCTACATAGGGTCACTTTCCTTTTCAGTATAATAATCAGGCTAGTTTTGAGTAGAAATATTTGTTATTATTTTCAATTACCTTTTTTAACATGCTGCAATAATATACAGAAATGCTCTCATGTGTTGCACTATTTAATAAAAGAAAAAATATGTTGGAAATTTAAGGGAGTGAAAACGTCTAAGAGAAATGGTCTTCACAAGTGTGATAAGTATTTTCTTATTTTTATGTCAGCATTTACATATTACTGCTTAACATTTCTCTACTTGCTATTCCACTGTGCTTCTTTAGCATATAGTACAATTCTAGTGACGAGATTTACAAATATTTGAAATTTAAATCTTTTAAATTCTCAAGTTATTCTAGTGAGCTTATTAACTATGATTTGAAAAGAACTGTTATACTCTCTTACAAGTTCTCCCCACATTAGAGAATCAAGACTACGACATTGTTGGTATATGAAGTACTGGCAGTTTCCACATTGGATACTGCCCTTAATCACTTCATGCACTTTTTTTATATCCTCAAGACTTGATCATATTGAGAAACTCTATAATTAAAATAGCTGTGTCCGCAAATCATAGAATTAAATCATTTTCTTCAAGTAATGGGCAAGAAAAGTTACATCTATGTGAGGTGTCATCTGCTTTTTTTTCTTTCCTGATGTTTAAAAAGGGCTTCAGCTCTGGAACCAATTCTCCCAGATAAAAATGAGAAAATGGGTACAAGTCTCTAAATAAAAAATCATTACTCAATTTATGGCACTCCCTTATGACCCTCTCATTCTTTATTAAACATGTACGTATGTCATCCGAGCACATAGCTCCAGCTATGATTATCCTCATTATGCTAAGCAGTCGGACACCCAATTTCATCTAGGAAATCAGAGGAAATGAAAAAAGAAATGTCATTTTCGCATCCTAAGCCCCAGGTTGCTTCTGATTTGTGCCTTTAATTTTTCTAAATTGTTATTGTTATTCTTTGTAATCTGCAACTCTGCTTTAATTGAATGATTTCTCCCATCAGCTTACAAATGAAGGGCAATAGGAAAAGTAAGATACTTACCGAAAAGCACAAATCTCTTTCCAGTTGCTTAACACAAGAACTAGCAAAGAGTTTTGCAAAGAGTTTCATGCTTGAAAGCTTAACAGTTAAAACTGCATTTGACAATGGTCAATATTTACCAAATGTTGGCATAGTTAGCTGTGGGAGATATTGTACAAAATATACTTTAAGCCTATGGGACATCATTTGATTTCTAGATGATACATGGTATAGTCTGAAAGTTCTTCCTAAAAAGATTTGATTTCCAAGCTTCAGGAAGGTCTAAATACAAGAAACACAAATTTGTTATGGTTTTTCCATTTTCCATAAGTCGCTTTTATTATTTCCAAATATTTAGCTGAAATCTAACTGAAATCTTAAAAAAAGAAAAGCACAATTTGGTGGTTGACAATTCTCTTGTAGCATGGATTTATTTCTATATGACTAAGTATCTGTCTCCATTACCTACTCAAAATAGCCACCAAAACAATTACAAGGCTGACGTGTCCTGAACAGAGATCTTGTCTATTCAAGGATCTTAGCATCAGTTACACTGCCAACATTGTGTTTGTTAGGGTCAGGACTATAGCATGAGTTATGGATAGGGCCCTTAAAGGGTAAATTGGAGCTTGAACAGCCTGCAACAATATCACACACAGGCCACAACATCAGGGCCACTGCCACAATTCTTTCATGGCAACTCTGTAGATATGGTGACTTTCAAGATATGGCAGCCTAGATATTGCCATCACCAATACATGCAGGATGGAATAACTTTTTCATATGAAATGTGCTGTATGTGAAAGTTGTTAAACACTATAGGGATTATAGAAAAGGAAATTTATGCTTACCTGATAAATGTATTTCTTTTACGATATGACGAGTCCACGGATTTCATCCTTACTTATGGGATATCGCCTCTGGGTCAGCAGGAGGAAGCAAAGAGCTCCACAGCAGAGCTGCATATATAGCCCCTCCCTTCCCTCCCCCTCCAGTCATTTGACCGAAGTTAGGAAGAGAAAGGAAAGGCCAAGGAGCAGAGGTGACTGAAGTTTAACAAAAATAAAAACCTGTCTCTAGAAAAAATGACAGGGTGGGCCGTGGACTCGTCATATCGTAAAAGAAATAAATTTATCAGGTAAGCATAAATTTCCTTTTCTTTTATATAGATATGACGAGTCCACGGATTTCATCCTTACTTATGGGATACAATACCAAAGCTATAGGACACGGATGAAAGGGAGGGACAAGACAGGAATCTAAACGGAAGGCACCACTGCTTGAAGAACCTTTCTCCCAAAAACAGCCTCAGCCGAAGCAAAAGTATCAAATTTGAAGATTTGGAAAAAATGTGAAGAGACATTGTATCAGCCAATCAGATTTTTCCTACCTTATCCTATCAGCCAATTGGAATTTGAGGGACGCCATCTTGGATGACATAATTTAAAGGAACCTTCATTCACTGTTAGGACATCGGAAGAAGAGGATGACTCCGCGTCAGATGGATTCAAGATAGCTCCGCTCCGGCTGATTGAAGATAGAAGATGACGCTTGGATAAAGACATCTGCCGCTTGGAGGACCTCTTCTGCCCCGATCGAATGAAGACTTCTGCCCATCCGGATGTCCTCTTCTGTCCCATCGGTGGCCTGCTGGATGAAGACTACTCAAGGTAGGGTGATCTTCAGGGGGGTAGTGTTAGGTTTTTTTAAGGGGGGATCGGGTGGGTTTTAGAGTAGGGGTGTGTGGGTGGTGGGTTGTAATGTTGGGGGGGGATTGTATTTGGTTTTTTTACAGGTAAAAAAGCTGATTACTTTGGGGCAATGCACCGCAAAAAGCACTTTTAAGGGCTGGTAAAAGAGCTGATTACTTTGTAATTTAGTTTAGGGTAGGGAATTTTATTATTTTGGGGGGCTTTTTTATTTTATTAGGGGGCTTAGATTAGGTGTAATTAGATTAAAATTCTTGTAATATTTTTTTATTTTTTGTAATTTAGTGTTTGTTTTTGTACTATAGTTTAGTTTATTGAATTGTATTTTAGTTTAGATAATTGTAGTTAATTTATTTAATTAATTTATTAATAGTGTAGTGTTAGGTGTATTTGTAACTTAGGTTAGGATTTATTTTACAGGTAATTTTGTAATTATTTTAACTAGGTAGCTATTAAATAGTTAATAACTATTTAATAGCTATTGTACCTAGTTAAAATAAATACAAAGTTGCCTGTAAAATAAATATTAATCCTAAAATAGCTACAATGTAACTATTAGTTATATTGTAGCTATATTATGGTTTATTTTATAGGTATTTAGTTTTAAATAGGATTAATTTATTTAATGATAGTAATTTTAGTTCGTTTTATTTAAATTATATTTAATTTAGGGGGGTGTTAGGGTTAGACTTAGGTTTAGGGATTAATAACTTTATTATGGTAGCGGCGACGTTGGGGGCGGCAGATTAGGGGTTAATAATTGTAGGTAGGTGGCGGCGATGTTAGGGAGGGCAGATTAGGGGTTAATACATTTATTATAGTGGCGGCGATGTCCGGTCGTCAGATTAAGGGTTAATAAGTGTAGGTAGGTGGCGGCGAGGTTGGGGGGGCAGATTAGGGGGTAATAAATATAATGTAGGTGTCGGCGATGTTAGGGGCAGCAGATTAGGGGTTCATAGCAGATAATGTAGGTGGCGGCGATGTCCGGTCGGAAGATTAGGGGTTAAAAATGTTTATTATAGGGTTTGCGATGTGGGGGGCCTCGGTTTAGGGGTTCATAGGTAGTTTATGGGTGTTAGTGTACTTTATAGCACTGTAGTTAAGAGTTTTATGTTCCGGCGTTAGCCCATAAAACTCTTAACTACTGACTTTTTTTTGCGGTTGGAGTCTTGGCGGTAGAGGCTGTACCGCTCACTTCTTCCAAGACTCGTAATACCGGCTTTAGGCAAATCCCATAGAAAAGATAGGATACGCAATTGACATAAGGGGATTTGCGGTAGCCTTGAGTCGTGGAAAAAAAGTGAGCAGTAGACCCTTTCCTGCCTGACTCTAAATACCAGCGGGCGTAAAAAAGCAGCGTTAGGACCCCTTAACACTGCTTTTTAAGGCTAACACAGAACTCTAAATCTAGGCGCAGGTTTGGTATGTAAAACCACCTTATCAGAATGGAAGATGAGATAGTTGGCGGGTCACATTGTAACGCTGAGAGCTCAGAAACTCTACGAGCAGAAGAAATAGCAACCAAAAACAAAACTTTCCAAGATAACAACTTAATATCTATGGAATGCATGGGTTCAAACGGAACCCCTTGAAGTACATTAAGAACTAAATTCAAACTCCAGGGTGAAGCAATTGGTCTACACACAGGTTTGATGCTGGTCAAAGCCTGACAAAAAGACTGAACGTCTGGAACATCTGCCAAACGTTTGTGAAGTAAAATCGACAAAGCAGAGATCTGTCCCTTTAAGGAACTTGCTGATAACCCTTTCTCCAATCCTTCTTGGAAAAAAGACAGAATCCTGGGAATCCTAACTCTACTCCATGAGTAGTTCTTGGACTTGCACCAATAAAGATATTTACGCCATATCTTATGGTAAATTTTCCTAGTAACAGGCTTACGTGCCTGAATCAGAGTATCAATGACCGAATCAGAGAACCCCCGCTTAGATAAAATCAAGCGTTCAATCTCCAAGCAGTCAGCTGCAGAGAAATTAGATTTGGATGTTGAAATGGACCTTGAATGAGAAGGTCCTGTCTCAATGGAAGTTTCCACGGCGGCAGAGAGGACATGTCCACTAGATATGCATACCAAGTCCTGCGAGGCCACGCAGGCGCAATTAGAATTACTGAAGCTCTCTCCTGTTTGACCCAAGCAATCACCCGGGGAAGGAGAGGAAACGGTGGAAACATATAAGCTAGGTTGAACGACCAAGGAATCTATCAGTTCGGCCTGAGGATCCCTCGACCTGGATCCGTATCTTGGGAGCTTGGCATTCTGCTGAGACGCCATCAGATCCAATTCCGCTCTGCCCCATCTGAGAATCAGGGAGGCAAAGACCTCCGGATGGAGTTCCCACTCCCCCGGATGAAATGCCTGACGGCTTAAAAAATCTGCTTCCCAGTTGTCTACTCCTGGGATGTAGATTGCTGACAGATAGCAAGAGTGAGCCTCCGCCCATTGAATTATCTTGGATACTTCTGTCATTGTTAAGGAACTCCTCGTTCCTCCCTGATGATTGATTTAAGCCACAGTCATGATGTTGTCCGACTGAAAAAGGATGAATTTGGCCGCAGCCAACTGAGGCCACGCCTGAAGCGCATTGAATATTGCTCTCAATTCCAGAATATTGATTGGAAGTAGAGACTCCACCTGAGTCCACACACCCTGAGCCTTCAGGGAATTCCAGACTGCCCCCCAGCATAGTAGACTGGCGTCCGTTGTCACTATCACCCACGAGGGTCTGCAGAAACACGTCCCTTGGGACAGATGATCTGGCGACAACCACCAAAGAAGAGAGTCTCTGGTCTCCTGGTCCAGATTTATCTGAGGAGATAAATTTGCATAATCCCCATTCCACTGTCCGAGCATGCACAGTTGCAGTGGTCTGAGATGAAATCGAGCAAACGGAATGATGTCCATTGCTGCCACCATCAATCCAATTACCTCCATGCACTGAGCCACTGATGGCCGAGGATTGGACTGAAGGGCTCGGCATGTATTTAGAATATTTGACTTTCTGACCTCCGTCAGAAACATCTTCATGGATATAGAATCTATCAGAGTTCCCAAGAAGGGAACCTTTGTCTGTGGAATAAGTGAACTATTTTCTAGATTCACCTTCCATCCGTGAGTTCTCAGAAAGGACAACACCATGTCCGTATGAGATTTTTTGTCAGATGATAAGTCGACACCTGGATCAGAATATCGTCCAGATAAGGCGCCACTGCAATGCCCCGCGGCTTGAGAACCGCCAGAAGGGACCCTAGAACCTTTGTGAAGATCCTGGGTGCTGTGGCCAACCCGAAGGGATGAGCCACAAACTGAAAATGTTTGTCCTGGAAGGCAAACCTTAGTTACTGATGATGATCCTTGTGGATAGGAATATGAAGGTATGCATCCTTCAAGTCCACGGTAGTCATATATTGAACCTCCTGGATCATTGGTAAAATTGTAAAAATCTTGAAAGATGGGACTCTGAGAAACTTGTTTAGACTCTTGAGATCTAAAATGGGTCTGAACGTTCCCTCTTTTTTGGGAACCACGAAAAGATTTGAGTAAAACCCCTGCCCCTGTTCCAGTCTTGGAACGGGACGAATTACTCCCATAGTAGAGAGGTATTTTACACAACGTAAGAACGCCTCTCTTTTGATCTGGTCTACAGACAATCGTGAAAGAATAAATCTCTCCTTGGGAGAAAACATTTGAATTCCAGTTGATACCTGTGGGTCACGATTTCTAGTGCCCGGGGGTCCTGAACATCTCTTACCCAAGCCTGGGCAAAGAGAGGAAGTCTGCCGCCTACTAGATCCGGTCCCAGATCGGGGGCCGCCCCTTCATGCTGTCTTGGTAGTAGCAGCGGGCTTCTTGGGTTGTTTACCCTTGTTCCAAGTCTGGTTGGGTCTCCAGACGGACTTGGCCTGAACAAAATTCCCTTCCTGTTTCACGGAAGAAGAGGAAGAAGAGGGGACTCCTTTAAAGTTCTGAAAGGAACGAAAATTATTTTGTTTACCCCTCAATTTAACAGTCTTATCCTGAGGTAGGAGATGACCCTTACCTCCAGTAATATCAGAAATAATTTTCTTCAAGTCAGGCCCGAATAGGGTTTTACCTTAGAAAGGAATAGCCAAAAGATTTGACTTAGATGACACATCAGCAGACCAAGATTTTAACCATAATGCTCTACGCGCTAAAATGGCAAATCCAGGGTTCTTAGCCGCCAACTTAGCAATTTGAAAAGCGGCATCTGTGATAAAAGAATTAGCCAGCTTGAGAGCCTTAATTCTATCTAAAATATCCTCTAAAGGAGTCTCAGTCTTAAGAGACTCTTCTAAGGCATCAAACCAGGGTCTTTGAAAGCACAGCTATCCTCAATAGGAATAGTTGTACGCTTAGCCAGGGTAGATATAGCTCCCTCAACCTTAGGGACCATCTGCCAAAAGTCCTGAACAGTGTCAGATATTGGATACATTTTCTTAAAGTTAGGAGAAGGTGAGAACGGTATACCCGGTCTGTCCCACTCCCTCTTAATAATCTCTGAAATTCTCTTAGGAACCGGAAAAACATCAGTGTAAGCAGGTACCTATACGTATTTGTCCATTTTACACAATTTCTCTGGTGGTACCACAATAGAATCACAGTCATCCAGAGTCACTAAAACCTCACAAAGTAACAGACGGAGGTGTTCCAGCTTAAATCTAAAGGACATGACGTCCGAGTCCGTCTGAGGTAACACATTTCCCGATTCGGAAAGTTTTCCCTCAGACAGAAGTTCCCTGACCCCCAAATCAGATCCCTGTGAGGGTACATCAGAAATATCCAACAAGGCATCAGAGGACTCAGTATTCACATTAATTCCTGTCCTACTGCGTTTGCCCTGTAACACTGGCAACTTAGATTATACCTCTGTAAGGGTAGTTGACATAACTGCAGCCATATCCTGCAGGGTAAATGAATTAGACGCGGTTGAAGAACCTGGCGTCGCTTGGGTGGGCGTTAAAGGTTGTGACGCTTGGGGAGAAATTGTCGGCATATCCTGATTCTCCTCAGACTGAGAATCATCCTTAGGCACACTTTCCTTACATAAAATATGCTTTTTAATACATTGTAAGGCCCTTTCAGTACATGAGGGACACAAAGTAAGAGGGGGTTCCACAATGGCATCTAAATACATAGAACAAGGAGTTTCCTCAAGTTCAGACATGTTAAACAGACTAGCAATAGTAACAATAGTCGTTCTTAACCTTATTTATTGACCTCTGAAGTAAAAAACAGTACTAAAAACGTTTTCTAAAAAAAATGTACTGCACCTTTAAATAGTAAAAGCGCAACAATTTTTCTGTGTCTCAAAAAACGATATTTTCAGCAATAAAAAATATCCTAATCAGCCCAATTTAGCTAAATAACATTGCACCGCTTGTTACAATATGCTATGTAACCCTTTATATCACCTATATCAGATCAAATAAAATTTTAAACACTCTAGGCCTCTGCACCTCGCCAAAGCTCTGCTGTGGCGCCTACCTGCCCCCAGAGTACTCAAATTCTGCGGAATGATGATCCTACGATTGTAAAATTGAACTTGAGCCCCACCGGAGCTAGAGTTTCTGCTGCTTATGCTGAGGAAATACTGCGCGTCTGAGCACGCAAAATAGGCCCCGCCCACCATGGGTGTCGCACTCCACAACCGCATGGGAAGAAAAACTAAAATATCTATCCCAAGCCCCATGAATAAGCCATGTGTCCCTCTAATAGTGTGTATAACACTGAAAATAACAGTCATTTCAGGCCAATTATAAATAAATAATAGGACAGTCTTAAGACCACAACCGCATCTCCCAGCGTCAAGCCCATATTGAATCCATATATATAGCATCAATATCAAAGAAGGTAATGCAAGTTCCACCATTATACATTAGTGCCTACTGCTTACCCCTTCCCAGGTAGGGAATAATGTCAGCCTGTTCTGATATACCAAGTCTCCCCACAAGCAAAAGACTGAACATACCTCACTGCTGCTTGTAGCATGACACCGTTCTACACACTAAAGATTTTTCTTGCACTACCTTCAGAAGCTCTGTGGGAACCAGAATGGATCTTAGATAATGTTTGCTAAGATCATCAACATCAGGGAAGAAAAAATAATGTCTCCATTCCTCTTGGGAATCCAGACTGACGATTTCTCCCTGAGGAAAATAGTACTCACTGGTACCATTTTAAAATAAACTTCTTGATTGAAGAATCTAAACTAACACCTCACTTTCCTATTACTAACACAGGCAAAGAGAATGACTGGAGGTGGAGAGAAGGGAGGAGCTATATATACAGCTCTGCTGTGGTGCTCTTTGCCACTTCCTGTTAGCAGGAGGATAAATCCCACAAGTAAGGATGAAATCTGTGGACTCTTCATATCTTGTAAAAGAAACAAGAGTGAGCCTCCGCTCACCAAATTATCTCGGACACTTCTGTCATCGCTAAGGAACTCCTTGTTCCTCCCTGATGATTGATGTAAGCCACAGTCGTGATGTTGTCCGACTGAAAACGGATGAATTTGGCCGAAGCCAACTGAGGCCAAGCCTGAAGCGCATTGACCCTGAGCTGTCAGGGAATTCCAGACTGCTCCCCATCCTAGTAGACTGGCGTCCATTGTCACTATCACCCACAAGGGTCTGCGGAAGCACATCCCCTGGGACAGATGATCCTGCGACAACCACCAGAGAAGAGAGTATCCTGTCTCCAGATCCAGATCTATCTGAGGAGACAAATCTGCATAATCTCCATTCCACCGTCTGAGCATGCTCAGCTGTAGAGAACTGAGATGAAAACGAGCAAACCAAAAGATGTTCATTGCCGCCACCATCAATCCAATTACCTCCCTGCACTGAGCCACTGATGGCCGAGGGTTGGACTGAAGGGCTCGGCATGTATTCAGAATCTTCAACTTTCTGACTTCCGTCAAGAAGATTTTCATGGATATAGAATCCATTAGAGTTCCCAGGAAAGAAACCCTTGTCTGTGAATTTAGTGAACTCTTTTCTAGCTTCACCTTCCACCCGTGAGTCCTTAGAAAGGACAGAACTATGTCGATATGAGACTTATCAGTTGATAAGACGGCGCCTGGATCAGAATATCGTCCAGATAAGACGCCAATGCAATGCCCTGCGGTCTGAGAACCGCCAGCAGAGACCCTAGAAGATTCTGGGTGCCGTGGCCAGTCCGAAAAGAAGGGTCACGAATTGAAAAATGTTTGGCCAGAAAAGCAAACCTCAGAAACTTGTGATGATCTCAAATATTTAGACTCTTCTTTGGGACCACAAAAAAAGATTTGAGTAAAACTTCTGCTCCTGTTCCAGTATTGGAATGGGGCAATTACGCTCATAGAGGAGAGATCTCTTACACAACAGAAAAACGCCTCTCTTTTTATCTGATCAACAGACAATCATGAAAGAAGAAACCTTCCTCTGGGAAAGGAATTCTTGAACTCAAACTGGTACTCTTGAAACACGAATTTGAGTGTCTAGGTATCCTGAACGTCTCTTATCCCTGCCTGGACAAAGAGAAAAGTCTGCCCCCTACGAGAACCGGTCCCGGAGTGGGGGCCACCCCTTCATGCTGTCTTGGTAGCAGCAGCAGGCTCCTTGGGTTGGTTACCTAGTCCCAAGTTTGTGAATAATTCCCTTCCTGAATAGTGGAAGAGGAAGAGGGAACTCCCTTGAAATTTCAAAAAAAAAAAAAACGAAAATTACTCAGTCGTCCCCTTAAGGGACAGTATACTGTAAAATAGTTTGTCCCTTAATGTGTTTACAATTGCTTTTTTTACCAACTGCAGAGTAAAAAATGTATGAAAATTAGCTTTTTAAGGTTTATTTCTGTATATTAAAGCTCTGATTTTGTGTTTTGAAGCCACAGCCTAATAAAATAGGTTGAGCTTGTAGGTATAATCAGATCTCATTACTGTATCACATTGTGCACAAATACCTGCTTCTTTATCTTATATCTGTCCTTAAAACAATCACCAATACTTTGAGAGAACAATGGAAAATCAACATTTTATTACCTTAGCTCTGCTTTATCACACTGGGAGTGTAATTTCTTCTGCTGGCTGTGTTTGCAAAGCTTATCTATAGCTGGTACGCGCGGCCACAAACTTTCAGAATAGGTGAGGATACCACATGCTAAATTAACATTTTCAAATGCCAATATAAGGGTAAAGGAGCTACTTGTAAACAATTTAATACACTCCAGCAGGTAAAGTGGATCATTGGGAACAAATTATGGGGAGAAAAATTTTGAGTAAACTGTCCCTTTAGCTTAGATGTTTTATCTTGAGGGAGGAGGAGATCCTCACCTCCTGTAATGCAAGGAATAGTCAAAAACGAATTTAGTTGACACATCTGTAGGTCAAAAATTCAACCATAAGGCACTGCGCGCCAAGACGGAAACCCGAACTCTTAGCTGCCGAGATATGCATCCTTTACCAGAAAATCTGCAAGGAAATATCAGAAAGTCTATAACTGAAACAGCTAAGTTAAAAGTTGCAATTGTTGTGTGTCACTGTTCCATCCTAAGACACAAAGGAGGAATGCACACCAAGAAAAAAGCAGTAAGGTCCTAATAAAAATGACATAATTTGCATAAATAAAAAGAGAGAAGCGCTCAACCTGGAAACGAACAATAGCATAATAGCTTGTTCTATGGCTAGTTACCACCCAAGAAGCAGCCTCTTTTTGCTCAACATGTGCCTTTCACAGAGAAAAACTTTCCTGAAGCATATCAGTCTGATCCTGACTTCACAGTACAGTCCAGCCCCGAAAGCTGTTGTTAGTTCCTGGTAGAGCGCTTCTCTCTTTTTATGCAAATTATTATGACCCTTGGGAAGTCTCCCTATGGGTGATGGGGGAAACCAGACGTGGACTCCTTGCCCAGTGTGCTTAGAGGAATGTGGCTGCACCTCACTGACGAGGCCCATAGGAGGCCGAAACGATCGTCTGGGGTTGTCATGTTCCTTGTTCAGAGAAGAATTGCCTGGTATTTCGGGGCTGGACTGACCTTACTTGGCAGGATCAGACTGATATACTTCAGGAAAGTTTTCTTCTGTGAAAAGCACACTGGTCTAAAAGAGGCTGCTTCCGGGTGGTAAATCGCCATAGAACAAGCCACTGAGCTGTTGTTCGTTCCTGGTAGAGCGCTTCTCTCTTTTTATGCAAATTATTATGACCCTTGGGAAGTCTCCCTATGGGTGATGGGGGAAACCAGACGTGGACTCCTTGCCCAGTGTGCTTAGAGGAATGTGGCTGCACCTCACTGACGAGGCCCATAGGAGGCCGAAACGATCGTCTGGGGTTGTCATGTTCCTTGTTCAGAGGAGAATTGCCTGGTATTTCGGGGCTGGACTGACCTTACTTGGCAGGATCAGACTGATATACTTCAGGAAAGTTTTCTTCTGTGAAAAGCACACTGGTCTAAAAGAGGCTGCTTCCGGGTGGTAAATCGCCATAGAACAAGCCACTGAGCTGTTGTTCGTTCCTGGTAGAGCGCTTCTCTCTTTTTATGCAAATTATTATGACCCTTGGGAAGTCTCCCTATGGGTGATGGGGGAAACCAGACGTGGACTCCTTGCCCAGTGTGCTTAGAGGAATGTGGCTGCACCTCACTGACGAGGCCCATAGGAGGCCGAAACGATCGTCTGGGGTTGTCATGTTCCTTGTTCAGAGGAGAATTGCCTGGTATTTCGGGGCTGGACTGACCTTACTTGGCAGGATCAGACTGATATACTTCAGGAAAGTTTTCTTCTGTGAAAAGCACACTGGTCTAAAATAGGCTGCTTCCGGGTGGTAAATCGCCATAGAACAAGCCACTGAGCTGTTGTTCGTTCCTGGTAGAGCGCTTCTCTCTTTTTATGCAAATTATTATGACCCTTGGGAAGTCTCCCTATGGGTGATGGGGGAAACCAGACGTGGACTCCTTGCCCAGTGTGCTTAGAGGAATGTGGCTGCACCTCACTGACGAGGCCCATAGGAGGCCGAAACGATCGTCTGGGGTTGTCATGTTCCTTGTTCAGAGGAGAATTGCCTGGTATTTCGGGGCTGGACTGACCTTACTTCGCGGGATCAGACTGATATACTTCAGGAAAGTTTTCTTCTGTGAAAAGCACACTGGTCTAAAAGAGGCTGCTTCCGGGTGGTAAATCGCCATAGAACAAGCCACTGAGCTGTTGTTCGTTCCTGGTAGAGCGCTTCTCTCTTTTTATGCAAATTATTATGACCCTTGGGAAGTCTCCCTATGGGTGATGGGGGAAACCAGACGTGGACTCCTTGCCCAGTGTGCTTAGAGGAATGTGGCTGCACCTCACTGACGAGGCCCATAGGAGGCCGAAACGATCGTCTGGGGTTGTCATGTTCCTTGTTCAGAGGAGAATTGCCTGGTATTTCGGGGCTGGACTGACCTTACTTGGCAGCATCAGACTGATATACTTCAGGAAAGTTTTCTTCTCTGAAAAGCACACTGGTCTAAAAGAGGCTGCTTCCGGGTGGTAAATCGCCATAGAACAAGCCACTGAGCTGTTGTTCGTTCCTGGTAGAGCGCTTCTCTCTTTTTATGCAAATTATTATGACCCTTGGGAAGTCTCCCTATGGGTGATGGGGGAAACCAGACGTGGACTCCTTGCCCAGTGTGCTTAGAGGAATGTGGCTGCACCTCACTGACGAGGCCCATAGGAGGCCGAAACGATCGTCTGGGGTTGTCATGTTCCTTGTTCAGAGGAGAATTGCCTGGTATTTCGGGGCTGGACTGACCTTACTTGGCAGGATCAGACTGATATACTTCAGGAAAGTTTTCTTCTGTGAAAAGCACACTGGTCTAAAAGAGGCTGCTTCCGGGTGGTAAATCGCCATAGAACAAGCCACTGAGCTGTTGTTCGTTCCTGGTAGAGCGCTTCTCTCTTTTTATGCAAATTATTATGACCCTTGGGAAGTCTCCCTATGGGTGATGGGGGAAACCAGACGTGGACTCCTTGCCCAGTGTGCTTAGAGGAATGTGGCTGCACCTCACTGACGAGGCCCATAGGAGGCCGAAACGATCGTCTGGGGTTGTCATGTTCCTTGTTCAGAGGAGAATTGCCTGGTATTTCGGGGCTGGACTGACCTTACTTGGCAGGATCAGACGGATATACTTCAGGAAAGTTTTCTTCTGTGAAAAGCACACTGGTCTAAAAGAGGCTGCTTCCGGGTGGTAAATCGCCATAGAACAAGCCACTGAGCTGTTGTTCGTTCCTGGTAGAGCGCTTCTCTCTTTTTATGCCTAATAAAAATGACCCTGACTGTTATAACTGAGACTATTTACTTATTGTACCAAAGCAAAGTACAGTCGCGTGCGATAGTGCATCACCAGCTTCAGAAATATACGTGCAGAGTTGGGTACCTGCCAATCTTAGGATTTCGTCAAGGTGCCAATAAAAGAGCACTCACTGAACAGAAAGAACTTAATTCTATTTCAATGAAGGGTGCAAAAGGAATTAAATCTTCCCATAGGAAGCGATACTGTTTCTTTAATGAAATACATATGTGTGTATTGGGTACTTGTAAAGCGCAGCAAATCACCCGTAAAGGTCGCAAGGCGCTGCTCATGTTATCTCCGCTTGTGTTATCCATATCACAAAGGAAGGTTAACAAACAAACAGTTGAAAAAAAAATTGTTGCAGACTGAACGCAGAAAAAAAGTTACTTGTCCTTTAAATCTCAAAGTAACCTAATATAGCGTGTTGTTATATCATCCTACAGCACAATGGATAAAAAAAAAACAGTCATAAAACCCTTAATAAAAGGTACATTCTTTTTTTTTTATTATTTGCACTGTCACTTTAAATTGTAAAAATATGACTCATTGCTGTCACGCAGAAAACCAATCCATCTTACAAGCATAGTAATAAAGTAACACCAAAAAAATTACTATGAACATCAAAGGCAACAACTTTGCAAACAACCGCAGAGCACTGCCTGTGTGTCAAAAATTAATTTGGTTACAATCTTATGAAATATTTTTGGATTGGGATGCCCAGAATTACCAGACTCCTGACAATCAAGCTGAGGAGGGAGTAATTAAGTCAGGATGGAGCATACAAAAAACATGTGTCTGTCACTTTAAATTTTAAACAGAAAAAACACACACTTTTTTTCCTTTCCATTTTATTCCGTATCCTGCAGGAAAAAAACCCAATAGGGCAAAAACTAGTGTGAACTGCTAGTTCAAACCCCCTCAGTAGGGTCCCCGTTTAGAGTGGAATAATACCAGAGTCCTCACAGCAACAGGAGAACTAAGGCTATAATCCAACTTATTCTGTCAGTCGGTCAGCTAGCCAACAATAGGGAACAAGTGTCTGCATATTAAGACTCAATGTTGAATTTAAATTAGACTGAAACATGCCATAGCAAGTGACGTCCTAAAGACCGCCCCTCCTGGGCGATGACGTAGCGGACAACTCCCGGGCGGCAAGGAAGACTTAGGTAACCGCCAGAAGTACAAACATAAGCCCTTCTGTAGGCATAGAGTCCCATCTGCACAATAGGTCCCTCCCGCCGTCATGCCAGAGAATAATGACCTGCCGGGAACTAAAAACAAAAAGGGCGCAAAAGGACAAAGCGTCCCTGAGGACCGCCTTCGTGGGCGTATACAGAGTCTTATACACACATCTCCCGGTCGCCATCTTAACCGGGAGATGTGCAAAAATGTTAAATAATGTTAAAAAAATGTCCCCATAAGCACCGCATAACCGCTGATACCCCTCCATAATCTAGGGAGAAAGCGGCCATCAAACACAGTATCACCCGGTCAACATTGCTCATATGCAAACGCCGGGCAAAATTTTACAAGGGGAACCCTGATCTAAAGCCTAGCTTTAACAAGGGGAACCCTAAATTAAAAACATAGCTGTCTAGCCTCATCTCCCAGGAAGGAGAAAGCACATACCAGAATAAGGAGCCCTTCACTCTAAGGGCTGTTATACACATGAGAGAGACCAATGTGTTCTGAGCCCAATCTTCAGTAGCTTCTATGCCCAGGAAATAAAAATGGCACTTACCTCCAACTGCCGACAGCAAAGGCAGCTCTCAGGCATGTGAAGTCCTACTGCTCACATGGACCTGAGGCTAAAAAAGGAAAAACACTGAGTAAGATCTCTCAGATTTTTCCCCTAAAAGGGCAGCATACAATCTATGGGAGGCGCAGTGAGAATAATGTCCCACAAGTTCCCAAAGCTTTGAAGCCACCAAATGCTTCTCTTTTTGCATTGAAGAGATTGAATGGTCTAGGCTAAACCTTAAACAAAGTAGTACACTGTGGCACCACTTTAAAAATAATAAACTCTTGATTGAATAAAACTATAACTAACACCTCACTCTGCCTCTTCCTATCACTAACACAGGCAAATAGAATGACTGGAGGGGGAGGGAAGGGAGGGGCTATATATGCAGCTCTGCTGTGGAGCTCTTTGCCTCCTCCTGCTGACCAGGAGGCAATATCCCATAAGTAAGGATGAAATCCGTGGACTCATCATATATCTGTAAAAGAAAAGGCAAGCTGAGCATTGGGAGAAAATAAATAATTAATGCACTATGACGTGTATTTAGATCTTTAGTAAAAAATAATTGAAAGTAAATTTATTGCATTTGTGGTAAAGTGGTCTTAATGGGAAAGTACACCAATTTTCATATAACTACATGTTATAGACACTACTATAAAGAAGAATATGCACAGATAATGATCTAAAAATTCAGTATAAAACCTTTTAAATACTCCCACCTTCCTTGCATATGAAAAGATTACAAAAACAATAGCAGCAGGAATCTGTAGACCTGGGTCTACATCTGATAATTTGGGGCTTGGTTAGGAGTCTGAAAATAAGCCCAATGTTTTTAAAAACTAAACAAAACTATACATGGTTACAACAACACTCCCAGATGGGATATACAAATGGATCATCTACAAAACATTTATGCAAAGAAAAATCTAGTGTACAATGTCCCTTTAAGTTTACTAAACATTGGGGATAATTCTGTATAACCAGTATGGATATTTTTACCCAGCTCTGTCAAATCTTTAGCACTGATTTTTGGGAGAAATAAAATCATCCATCATAGCGGAGGAGTTTGATGTTAGCAGACTATACAGCCCTAATACCTAGATGATGTGTATAACTTGATGATGAATACACTGCCAAAATCAATATTGTTTGCTTTTTCCTATGGGAAAACTGAATTTAACCATAATACAAACCTTATAAATATTTAGCAAATAAAGACTAGAAAGGATAGAGTAACTATAATGTGTATACACATATATATTTTGATATATATATATATATATACAGTAGAAAAAATAACTCATTGTGTAGTTCATTAACAAATCTAGACAGGCCCAGAGGCTTGTTTTCCCACAGAAAACCTCTGAATTACATTGTTTCCAATGCAGCAAAGGATTCTGGGTAAGATATGCTAATTAAGTACACAATGACACACCTTTTCACTTCAGTCTGCTTTTCAGCAGGTTCCCTTTACGCCAAAGTATCGCTGTTCACCCAGCTTATAAACTTAGCTAGGGTTAGTGCAGTGATTCATAACCATCCCAGGACAGACTGTTTCGTGGTTTTTGCCACTCATCAGCTGGGAGAAGGTTAGAATCACTGCTGAGTGAAGTTGATTCCAGGCAGAATACAACAACATTTTAAATTAGGGGGAGATAAAAGGCGAGTTTAAAATCCTCCACTACGCACAAAATATAGAATAAATAACTCATTGTGTAGTTCATTAACAAATCTAGACAGGCCCAGAGGCTTGTTTTCCCACAGAAAACCTCTGAATTACATTGTTTCCAATGCAGCAAAAGATTCTGGGTAAGATATGCAAATTAAGTACACAATGACACACCTTTTTACTTCAGTCTGCTTTTCAGCAGGTTCCCTTTACGCCAAAGTATCGCTGTTCACACAGCTTATAAACTTAGCTAGGGTTAGTGCAGTGATTCATACCATCCCAGGACAGACTGTTTCGTGGTTTTTGCCACTCATCAGCTGGGAGAAGGTTAGAATCACTGCTGGGTGAAGTTGATTCCAGGCAGAATACAACAACATTTTAAATTAGGGGGAGATAAAAGGCGAGTTTAAAATCCTCCACTACGCACAAAATATAGAAAAAATAACTCATTGTGTAGTTCATTAACAAATCTAGACAGGCCCAGAGGCTTGTTTTCCCACAGAAAACCTCTGAATTACATTGTTTCCAATGCAGCAAAGAATTCTGGGTAAGATATGCAAATTAAGTACACAATGACACACCTTTTTACTTCAGTCTGCTTTTCAGCAGGTTTCCTTTACGCCAAAGTATCGCTGTTCACACAGCTTATAAACTTAGCTAGGGTTAGTGCAGTGATTCATAACCATCCCAGGACAGACTGTTTCGTGGTTTTTGCCACTCATCAGCTGGGAGAAGGTTAGAATCACTGCTGGGTGAAGTTGATTGCAGGCAGAATACAACAACATTTTAAATTAGGGGGAGATAAAAGGGAACCTGCTGAAAAGCAGACTGAAGTAAAAAGGTGTGTCATTGTGTACTTAATTTGCATATCTTACCCAGAATCCTTTGCTGCATTGGAAACAATGTAATTCAGAGGTTTTCTGTGGGAAAACAAGCCTCTGGGCCTGTCTAGATTTGTTAATGAACTACACAATGAGTTATTTTTTCTATATTTTGTGCGTAGTGGAGGATTTTAAACTCGCCTTTTATCTCCCCCTAATTTAAAATGTTGTTGTATTCTGCCTGGAATCAACTTCACCCAGCAGTGATTCTAACTTCAGAGGTTTTCTGTGGGAAAACAAGCCTCTGGGCCTGAACTACACAATGAGTTATTTTTTCTATATTTTGTGCGTAGTGGAGGATTTTAAACTCGCCTTTTATCTCCCCTAATTTAAAATGTTGTTATATATATATATATATATATATATATATATATATATATATATATATATATATATATATATAACAGAATTTATGTTTACCTGATAAATTGCTTTCTCCAACGGTGTGTCCGGTCCACGGCGTCATCCTTACTTGTGGGATATTCTCTTCCCCAACAGGAAATGGCAAAGAGCCCAGCAAAGCTGGTCACATGATCCCTCCTAGGCTCCGCCTTCCCCAGTCATTCGACCGACGTAAAGGAGGAATATTTGCATAGGAGAAATCATATGATACCGTGGTGACTGTAGTTAAAGAAAATAAATCATCAGACCTGATTAAAAAACCAGGGCGGGCCGTGGACCGGACAACCGTTGGAGAAAGCAATTTATCAGGTAAACATAAATTCTGTTTTCTCCAACATAGGTGTGTCCGGTCCACGGCGTCATCCTTACTTGTGGGAACCAATACCAAAGCTTTAGGACACGGATGATGGGAGGGAGCAAATCAGGTCACCTAGATGGAAGGCACCACGGTTTGCAAAACCTTTCTCCCAAAAATAGCCTCAGAAGAAGCAAAAGTATCAAATTTGTAAAATTTGGTAAAAGTGTGCAGTGAACCAAGTCGCTGCCTTACATATCTGATCAACAGAAGCCTCGTTCTCAAAGGCCCATGTGGAAGCCACGGCCCTAGTGGAATGAGCTGTGATTCTTTCAGGAGGCTGCCGTCCGGCAGTCTCATAAGCCAATCTGATGATGCTTTTAAGCCAAAAAGATAGAGAGGTAGAAGTTGCTTTTTGACCTCTCCTTTTACCAGAATAAACAACAAACAAGGAAGATGTTTGTCTGAAATCCTTTGTAGCATCTAAATAGAATTTTAGAGCACGGACAACGTCCAAATTGTGTAACAAACGTTCCTTCTATGAAACTGGATTCGGACACAAAGAAGGTACAACTATCTCCTGGTTAATATTTTTGTTGGAAACAACCTTCGGAAGAAAACCAGGCTCAGTACGTAAAAACCACCTTATCTGCATGGACCAGATAGGGCGGAGAACACTGCAGAGCAGATAACTCAGAAACTCTTCTAGCGGAAGAAATTGCAACCTAAAACAAAACTTTCCAAGATAATAACTTAATATCTATGGAATGTAAGGGTTCAAACGGAACCCCTTGAAGAACTGAAAGAACTAGATTAAGACTCCAGAGCCTGAACAAACGCTTAAACGTCTGGCACAGCTGCCAGCCTTTTGTGAAGTAAAACAGATAAAGCAGAGATCTGTCCCTTCAGAGAACTCGCAGAAAATCCTTTCTCCAAACCTTCTTGTAGAAAGGAAAGAATCTTAGGAATTTTTATCTTGTTCCATGGGAATCCTTTAGATTCACACCAACAGATATATTTTTTCCATATATTATGGTAAATTTTTCTAGTTACAGGCTTTCTAGCCTGAATAAGAGTATCTATTACAGAATCTGAAAACCCACGCTTTGATAAAATCAAGCGTTCAAACTCCAAGCAGACAGTTGGAGGAAAACCAGATTCGGATGTTCGAATGGACCCTGAATAAGAAGGTCCTGTCTCAAAGGTAGCTTCCATGGTGGAGCCGATGACACATTCACCAGGTCTGCATACCAAGTCCTGCGTGGCCACACAGGAACTATCAAGGTCACCGAAGCCCTCTCCAGATTGAACCTGGCTACCAGCCTGGGAATGAGAGGAAACGGTGGGAATACATAAGCTAGGTTGAAGATCCAAGGTGCTACTATTGTATCCAATAGAGTCGCCTTGGGATCCCTGGATTTGGACCCGTAACAAGGGACCATGAAGTTCTGACGAGAGGCCATCAGAACCAAGTCTGGAATGCCCCATAATTGAGTTATTCGGGCAAAGATTTCCAGATGGAGTTCCCACTCCCCGGATGCTCCTCCATCGCCAGGGAACTCCTTGTTACCCCCTGATGGTTGATATATGTAACAGTCGTCATGATGACTGATTGAAACCTTATGAATTTGGCCTTTGCTAGTCGAGGCCAAGCCTTGAGAGCATTGAATATCGCTCTCAGTTCCATTATGTTTATCGGGAGAAGAGAGTCTTCCCGAAACCATAGACCCTGAGTTTTCAGGGGTTCCCAGACCGCGCCCCAGCCCACCAGACTGGCGTCGGTCATGACAATGACCTATTCTGGTCTGCGGAAGCTCATTCCCTGTGACAGGTTGTCCAGGGTCAGCCACCAACGGAGTGAATCTCTGGTTATTTGATCTACTTGTATCGTCGGAGACAAGTCTGTATAATCCCCATTCCACTGTCTGAGCATGCCCAGGTGCAATGGTCTTAGATGAATTCGTGCAAAAGGAACTATGTCCATTGCCGCAACCATCAACCCTATTACTTCCATGGACTGCGCTATGGAAGGAAGAAGAACAGAATGAAGTACCTGACAAGAGCTTAGAAGTTTTGATTTTCTGGCCTCTGTCAGAAAAACCTTCATTTCTAAGGAAACTATTATTGTTCCCAAGAAGGGAACTCTTGTTGACGGGGACAGAGAACTTTTTTCTATGTTCACTTTCCACCTGTGAGATCTGAGAAAGGCTAGGACAATGTCCGTATGAGCCCTTGCTTTTGACAGAGACGACACTTGAATCAGGATGTCGTCCAAGTAAGGTACTACTGCAATGCCCCTTGGTCTTAGCACCGCTAGAAGGGACCCTCGTACCCTTGTGAAAATCCTTGGAGCAGTGGCTAATCCGAATGGAAGTGCCACAGGTAATGCTTGTCCAGAAAGGCGAACCCTAGGAACCGAAAATGGTCCTTGTGGATAGGAATACGTAGGTACGCATCCTTTAAGTCCACCGTGGTCATGAATTGACCTTCCTGGATGGTAGGAAGGATCGTTCGAATGGTTTCCATTTTGAATGATGAAACCCTTAGAAACTTGTTTAGAATCTTGAGATCTAAAATAGGTCTGAATGTTCCCTCTTTTTTGGGAATTATGAACAGGTTGGAGTAAAAACCCATCCCTTGTTCTCCTAATGGAACAGGATGAATCACTCCCATGCTTAACAGGTCTTCTACACAGTGTAAGAATGTCTGTTTGAAGATAATTGAGACCCGTGGAACCTTCCCCGGGGGTAGTTCCCTGAATTCCAGGAGATAACCTTGAGAAACTCTTTCTAGCGCCCAAGGATCCTGAACATCTCTTGCCCCAGCCTGAGCAAAGAGAGAAAGTCTGCCCCCCACCAGATCCTTCCCAGATCGGGGGCCAACACTTCATGCTGTTTTGGTAGCAGTGGCAGGTGACTTGGCCTGCTTACCCTTGTTCCAGCCTTGCATCGGCCTCCAGGCTGGCTTGGTTTGAGAAGTATTACCCTCTTGCTTAGAGGGTGTAGAATTTGAGGCTGGTCAGTTTCTGCGAAAGGGACGAAAATTTGGCTTCTTTTTAGCCTTAAAAGACCTATCCAGAGGAAGGGCGTGGCCCTTTCCCCCAGTGATGTCTGAAATAATCTCTTTCAAGTCAGGGCCAAACAGTGTTTTACCCTTGAAAGGGATGTTAAGCAAAAGCGCTCTGCGCGCCATGATAGCAAACCCTGAATTATTCGCCGCTAATCTAGCTAATTGCAAAGCGGCATCTAAAATAAAAAAGAGTTAGCCAATTTAAGAGCTTGAACTCTGTCCAAAACCTCCTCGTACGAAGATTCTTTATTGAGCGACTTTTCTAGTTCTTCGAACCAGAAACACGCAGCTGTAGTGACAGGAACAATGCATGAAATTGGTTGTAGAAGGTAACCTTGCTGAACAAACATCTTTTTAAGCAAACCCTCTAACCTTTAATCCATAGGATCTTGAAAGCACAACTATCTTCTATAGGAATAGAAGTGCGTTTGTTTAGAGTAGAAACCGCCCCCTCGACCTTGGGGACTGTATGCTATAAGTCCTTTCTGGGGTCGACTATAGGAACTAATTTCTTAAATATAGGGGGAGGACAAAAGGTATGCCGGGCCTTTCCCACTCCTTATTTACTATGTCCGCCACCCGCTTGGGTATAGGAAAAACATCGGGGGGCACCGGAACCTCTAGGAACTTGTCCATCTTACCTAATTTCTCTGGAATGACCAAATTGTCACAATCATCCAGAGTAGATAATACCTCCTTAAGTAGTGCGTGGAGATGTTGAAATTTAAATTTAAAAGTTACAATATCAGGTTCTGCTTGTTGAGAAATTTTCCCTGAATCTGAAATTTCTCCCTCAGACAAAACCTCCTCCTGGCCCCTTCAGATAGGTGTGAGGGTATGTCAGAACAGATATCATCAGCGTCCTCTTGCTCTTCAGTGTTTAAAACAGAGCAATCACGCTTTCTCTGATAAGTAGGCATTTTGGAAAAAAAAATGCATGCAATAGAATTATCCATTACAGCCATTAATTGTTGTATGGTAATAAGTATTGGCGCACTAGATGTACTAGGGGCCTCTTGTGTGGGCAAAACTGGTGTAGACACAGAAGGGGATGATGCAGTACCATGCTTACTCCCCTCATTAGAGGAATCATCTTGGGCAATATCATATCTATGGCATTATTATCCCTACTTTGTTTGGACATTATGACACAAATATATCACATATATTTAAATGGGGAGACACATTGGCTTTCATACATATAGAACATCGTTATCTGATGGTTCAGACATGTTAAACAGGCTTAAACTTGTCAACAAAGCACAAAAAACGTTTTACAATAAAACCGTTACTGTCCCTTTAAATTTCAAACTGAACACACTTTATTACTGAATATGTGAAAAAGTATGAAGGAATTGTTCAAATTTCACCAAAATTTCACCACAGTAACTTAAAGCCTTAAAAGTATTGCACACCAAATTTGAAAGCTTTAACCCTTGAAATAACGGAACCGGAGCCGTTTTTACGTTTAACCCCTATACAGTCCCAGGTATCTGCTTTGCTGAGACCCAACCAAGCCCAGAGGGGAATACGATACCAAATGATGCCTTCTATAAGCTTTTTCAGTGGTTCTTAGCTCCTCACACATGCATCTGCATGCCATGCTTTCCAAAAACAACTGCGCATTAGAGGCGCGAAAATGAGGCTCTGTCTATGACTAGAAAAGGCCCCCAGTGAAAAAGGTGTCCAATACAGTGCCTGCCGTTTTTATTAAAACAATCCCCAAGATTTAACAACTATTAAAAGTAATAATCTGCCAAATATACTTAGTAAAGTAATCGTTTTAGCCCAGAAAAATGTCTACCAGTTTTTTAAGCCCTAATGAAGCCCTTTATTCTTTTACTTAAACTAAGAAAATGGCTTACCGGTTCCCATAGGGAAAATGACAGCTTCCACCATTACAGAGTCTTGTTAGAAATGTGTCATACCTCAAGCAGCAAAAGTCTGCTCCCTGTTTCCCCCAACTGAAGTTAATTCCTCTCAACAGTCATGTGTGGAAACAGCCATCGATTTTAGTAACGGTTGCTAAAATCATTTTCCTCTTACAAACAGAAATCTTCATCTCTTTCCTGTTTCAGAGTAAATAGTACATACCAGCACTATTTTAAAATAACAAACTCTTGATTGAAGAATAAAAACTACATTTAAACACCAAAAAACTCTAAGCCATCTCCGTGGAGATGTTGCCTGTACAACGGCAAAGAGAATGACTGGGGAAGGCGGAGCCTAGGAGGGATCATGTGACCAGCTTTGCTGGGCTCTTTGCCATTTCCTGTTGGGGAAGAGAATATCCCCAACAGGAATTGACCTTCCTGGATGGTAGGAAGGATCGTTCGAATGGTTTCCATTTTGAATGATGAAACCCTTAGAAACTTGTTTAGAATCTTGAGATCTAAAATAGGTCTGAATGTTCCCTCTTTTTTGGGAATTATGAACAGGTTGGAGTAAAAACCCATCCCTTGTTCTCCTAATGGAACAGGATGAATCACTCCCATGCTTAACAGGTCTTCTACACAGTGTAAGAATGTCTGTTTGAAGATAATTGAGACCCGTGGAACCTTCCCCTTGGGGGTAGTTCCCTGAATTCCAGGAGATAACCTTGAGAAACTATTTCTAGCGCCCAAGGATCCTGAACATCTCTTGCCCCAGCCTGAGCAAAGAGAGAAAGTCTGCCCCCCACCAGATCCTTCCCAGATCGGGGGCCAACACTTCATGCTGTTTTGGTAGCAGTGGCAGGTGACTTGGCCTGCTTACCCTTGTTCCAGCCTTGCATCGGCCTCCAGGCTGGCTTGGTTTGAGAAGTATTACCCTCTTGCTTAGAGGGTGTAGAATTTGAGGCTGGTCAGTTTCTGCGAAAGGGACGAAAATTTGGCTTCTTTTTAGCCTTAAAAGACCTATCCAGAGGAAGGGCGTGGCCCTTTCCCCCAGTGATGTCTGAAATAATCTCTTTCAAGTCAGGGCCAAACAGTGTTTTACCCTTGAAAGGGATGTTAAGCAAAAGCGCTCTGCGCGCCACGATAGCAAACCCTGAATTATTCGCCGCTAATCTAGCTAATTGCAAAGCGGCATCTAAAATAAAAAAGAGTTAGCCAATTTAAGAGCTTGAACTCTGTCCAAAACCTCCTCGTACGAAGATTCTTTATTGAGCGACTTTTCTAGTTCTTCGAACCAGAAACACGCAGCTGTAGTGACAGGAACAATGCATGAAATTGGTTGTAGAAGGTAACCTTGCTGAACAAACATCTTTTTAAGCAAACCCTCTAACCTTTAATCCATAGGATCTTGAAAGCACAACTATCTTCTATAGGAATAGAAGTGCGTTTGTTTAGAGTAGAAACCGCCCCCTCGACCTTGGGGACTGTATGCTATAAGTCCTTTCTGGGGTCGACTATAGGAACTAATTTCTTAAATATAGGGGGAGGACAAAAGGTATGCCGGGCCTTTCCCACTCCTTATTTACTATGTCCGCCACCCGCTTGGGTATAGGAAAAACATCGGGGGGCACCGGAACCTCTAGGAACTTGTCCATCTTACCTAATTTCTCTGGAATGACCAAATTGTCACAATCATCCAGAGTAGATAATACCTCCTTAAGTAGTGCGTGGAGATGTTGAAATTTAAATTTAAAAGTTACAATATCAGGTTCTGCTTGTTGAGAAATTTTCCCTGAATCTGAAATTTCTCCCTCAGACAAAACCTCCCTCCTGGCCCCTTCAGATAGGTGTGAGGGTATGTCAGAACAGATATCATCAGCGTCCTCTTGCTCTTCAGTGTTTAAAACAGAGCAATCACGCTTTCTCTGATAAGTAGGCATTTTGGAAAAAAAATGCATGCAATAGAATTATCCATTACAGCCATTAATTGTTGTATGGTAATAAGTATTGGCGCACTAGATGTACTAGGGGCCTCTTGTGTGGGCAAAACTGGTGTAGACACAGAAGGGGATGATGCAGTACCATGCTTACTCCCCTCATTAGAGGAATCATCTTGGGCAATATCATATCTATGGCATTATTATCCCTACTTTGTTTGGACATTATGACACAAATATATCACATATATTTAAATGGGGAGACACATTGGCTTTCATACATATAGAACATCGTTATCTGATGGTTCAGACATGTTAAACAGGCTTAAACTTGTCAACAAAGCACAAAAAACGTTTTACAATAAAACCGTTACTGTCCCTTTAAATTTCAAACTGAACACACTTTATTACTGAATATGTGAAAAAGTATGAAGGAATTGTTCAAATTTCACCAAAATTTCACCACAGTAACTTAAAGCCTTAAAAGTATTGCACACCAAATTTGAAAGCTTTAACCCTTGAAATAACGGAACCGGAGCCGTTTTTACGTTTAACCCCTATACAGTCCCAGGTATCTGCTTTGCTGAGACCCAACCAAGCCCAGAGGGGAATACGATACCAAATGATGCCTTCTATAAGCTTTTTCAGTGGTTCTTAGCTCCTCACACATGCATCTGCATGCCATGCTTTCCAAAAACAACTGCGCATTAGAGGCGCGAAAATGAGGCTCTGTCTATGACTAGAAAAGGCCCCCAGTGAAAAAGGTGTCCAATACAGTGCCTGCCGTTTTTATTAAAACAATCCCCAAGATTTAACAACTATTAAAAGTAATAATCTGCCAAATATACTTAGTAAAGTAATCGTTTTAGCCCAGAAAAATGTCTACCAGTTTTTTAAGCCCTAATGAAGCCCTTTATTCTTTTACTTAAACTAAGAAAATGGCTTACCGGTTCCCATAGGGAAAATGACAGCTTCCAGCATTACAGAGTCTTGTTAGAAATGTGTCATACCTCAAGCAGCAAAAGTCTGCTCCCTGTTTCCCCCAACTGAAGTTAATTCCTCTCAACAGTCATGTGTGGAAACAGCCATCGATTTTAGTAACGGTTGCTAAAATCATTTTCCTCTTACAAACAGAAATCTTCATCTCTTTCCTGTTTCAGAGTAAATAGTACATACCAGCACTATTTTAAAATAACAAACTCTTGATTGAAGAATAAAAACTACATTTAAACACCAAAAAACTCTAAGCCATCTCCGTGGAGATGTTGCCTGTACAACGGCAAAGAGAATGACTGGGGAAGGCGGAGCCTAGGAGGGATCATGTGACCAGCTTTGCTGGGCTCTTTGCCATTTCCTGTTGGGGAAGAGAATATCCCACAAGTAAGGATGACGCCGTGGACCGGACACACCTATGTTGGAGAAATATATATATATATATATTAATTAGGGCTGCAACTAACGATTATTTTCATAATCGATTAATCAGACGATTATTTTTTCGATTAATCGACTAATCGGATAAAAAGAGAATCAATAATAGTTTTCTATGTTTTAAATAAAATCCATGTAATCCATGTAATCCATGTAATGAGTGTTACAAATATGAACTTCAGACTAAAACTTTACATTAACACAACTGTTTCTTCAATTTTTAAGCAGCAGACCACAGTTTTATAATTAAACAAAAACAAAAACTGTTTGAAAAGAGGTAGAACTATAAAGAGTTAGACTATCACTGTTAATAACATTCTGTTATTCGCTCTTTCAGAAACTTTGCATTGAAATGCAAAAATCTCAGCATGTCCACATGCTTCTGGCTAAGGCTGGTTCTCTGTTTGCAGCTATATTTCCTGCAGCAGAGACGAGGCACTCAGATGGCGTTGAGGTTCTTGAGATGCATAAGTAGTGTTTTACCATTTTCACCAAAGTGGGATATTTATCTTTGTTCGCTCTTCACCAATGCTAAGTGTTTTCTACCTTGGCTAGGGGCCTCTCAATAAAGTAACCCTTGACTTCATTCTAACATAAAAATATCTTGAATATCTTGAATATCTATATGCAATGGTAAATAGGTTAGGTTAGGGGAAATATCTAGTCCGCTCTAAAAATAACGAATATATACATGTAAAGGTTGAATCTGGTACATATTATCACAATTTATTAAAAATATAAAAAAACAATAAAAAACTAAATCAAAAGCGCTAAGGACTGTATTTCAATAACAGGACAGAGCCTTACACATTTATTTATACAGTACATATAATCAGCAATAGCAAGCAATAATAATTGTGCAAACAGATAATAGTGCACATCAATTTAAATAACTCACATCAATCTAGGGTAGGGTTGCCACCTCAGCCATGTTTTCCTGGACACTTATGAGTTACACATGCTGCAGGGAGGAACATGTATTGTGTTTCTGGACAGCACTATTTATATTCCTCCCTGCATACCCTGCAGCATGTGTAACTTATAAGTGTTCTGTATTTCAAGGGACGGGTGGCAACCCTAATCTAGGGGCAAGGTGTAAACAACAAGCTTGGCACTATATCATGAAAAGCATAGTTTCAAATCATCAGATTTAATATAAACAATCCAAATGATGACTATTATATCTGGGTTGCACATAAGCCAGGGGTAGTTGTAAACTTATATTGTCCTGAAAAAGTGAAAAGTAGACGTCTGTAGACGTCCTTTAGGCTAAGGACATAACCATAAAACACAATACCATATGCAGGAGTTCATTGGAGTGAAGCAGCTGGTGTTGTGCACAGACCAACTAATTGCAAACCAACTAATCGATTATGAGATTCGTTGACAACTATTTTCATAATCGATTATTATCGATTATGACGATTAGTTGTTGCAGCTCTAATATATATATATATATATATTGCTCTCTGTCTTGGGCAATGTCTACTTTCATTTTTCATAATACAGTATAATATAAATAGATAATATGTACTGAATCTTTTATATTATATATTTCCTCAATGTGTGTATTATTTTTTTTGCACTGTGGTAAATAATGGGTGATCATTTACAGTGATAACAAAAAATGCATAGCTAAAAAAGAAAATTTATGCTTACTTGATAGATTTATTTCTTTTTGACATGATGAGTCCACGGATCATCATAATTACTAATGGAATATTCACCTCCTGGTCAGCAGGAGGAGGCAAAGAGCACCACAGCAGAGCTGTTAAATAGCTCCTACCTTCCCTCCCACGCCAGTCATTCGACCAAAGTTAGGAAGAGAAAGGAAAAGCCAAGGTGCAGAGGTGTCTTAAGTTTACAATAACCCACAACCTGTCTAAAAGAACAGGGCAGGCCGTGGACTCATTGTGTCAAAAAATAAATAAATTTATCTTTTTTAAGACACAATGAGTCCATGGATCATCATAATTACTAATGGGATTCAATACCCAAGCTAGAGTACACAGATGATACGGGAGGGACAAGACAGGTAACCTAAACGGAAGGCACCACTGCTTGAAGAACCTTTCTCCCAAAAGCGGCCTCAGCCGAAACAAAAGTATCAAATTTAAAGAACTTTGAAGAAAAAAAATGTGAAGAGAGGACCAAGTTGCAGCCTTGCGAATCTGTTCCACAGAAGCTTCCTTCGTGAATGCCCATGAGGAAGCAACAACCCTCATGGAATGAGCCGTAACTCTCTCTGGAGGCTGCGGTCCAGCAGTCTCATATGTAATGGTACTCATTTAATCGACCTTGGAAGGATGAAGGGCTGAGTCCGCCCAGCCGGGACCGTTGGACAGGCTTTTGTAGTCAGGGCATTTTACCAACTGAGCTACCTCACTGGATATACTCTTCAGTCAAAAAGAAAGAGAAGTAGCCGTAGCTTTCTGTCCCTTACGTTTTCCTGAGAAAACCACAAAGAAAAGACTGACGAAAATCCTTAGACGCCTGCAGGAGAAAACTTTAAGGCACGGACCACATCCAGATTGAACAGTTCGTTCCTTCTGAGAAGAAGAATTTGGACACAAGGAAGGAACAACAATCTCCTGATTAATGTTCCAATCAGAAGTAACCATAGGAAGAAATCCTAATGTAGTACATAAAACTACCTTATCTGAATGGAAAATAAGGTAAGGAGACTCATACTGCGATGCCGAGAGCTCTGACACTACAAGCATAGGAAATAGCAACAAGAAATAAAACTTTCCAAGATAACAACTTAATATCTAAGGAATGCATAGGCTCAAACTGAGCTCCTTGAAGAAGTTTAAGAACTAAATTCAGACTACCTGGAGGAGTACCTGGTTTGAACACAGGCCTGATCCTGACCAAAGGCCTGACAAAATGATTGTACATCCGGAACATCCGCCAGACGTTTGTGTAACAAAAAAGGTAATGCCGAGATTTGACCCTTTAGGGAACTAGTCGATAAGTTTTTCTCCAAACCTTCTTGGAGAAAAGACAAAATCATAGGAATCCTAACTACACGAGTAGCCCTTGATTTCACACCCAAGAGAAAATTATGCCATATCTTATGGAAAATCTTTCTAGTTACAGGCTTGCTAGCCTGAATAATGGTCTCTATGACCGAGTCAGAAAACCCCCGCTTAGACAAAATTAAGCATTCAATCTCCAAGCAGTAAGCTTCAGAGAAACTAGATTTGGGTGAAAGAAAGAGACTTGAATTAGAAGGTCCTTCTTCAACGGAAGTCTCCAAGGTGGCAGCGATGACATGTCCACCAAATCTACATACCAAATCCTAAGACGCCAAGCCAGAACAAAGAAAATCACTGACACTATCTCCTGTTTGATTCGAGCAATGACCCGAGGAAGAAGCGCAAACAGAGGAAAAAAGGTATGCTAGACTAAAAGGTCTAAGGAACTGCCAGAGCATCTATCAGTTCCGCCAGGGAGTCCCTGGACCTCGACCCGTATCTCGTGTGCTTGGTATTCTGTCGAGACGCCATGAGATCTAACTCTGGCTGACCCCATTGGAAAATCAGGCTTGAGAACACACTTCCGGAAGGAGTTCCCACTCCCCCAGATGAAAGGTCTGTCTGCTCAGAAAGTCGGCCTCCCAAACCCCTGGGATGTGGATCGCCGACAGATAGCAATAATAGGCCTCCACCCACTGAAATATCTTGGCTACCTCGGTCATCGCTAAGGAACTCCTCGTTCCTCTCTGACTGATGTAAGCCAAGTTATGTTGTCCAACTGAAAGCTGATAAACTGGACCGAGGCTAACTGAGGCCAGGCCAGAAGAGCATTGAAGATCAATCTCAGTTCCAGGATGTTTATAGGAAGAACAGACCCTGACTGAGTCCAAACTCCCTGAGCCTGTCTGGAAACCAGACAGCTCCCTACCCTAGAAGGCTAGCGTCCGATGTCACAATCACCCAAGACGGTCTGCAAAAGCAGGATCCTTGGGAGAGATGATTCAAAGACAACCATCGTTGAAGCGAGTCCCTCTTCTCCTGCTCCAGGGTTATTCGAGGAGACAAGTCCGCATAATCTCCGTTCCATTGCCTGAGCATGCTTAACTGCCGAGGACTGAGGTGGAACCGAGCTCTAATTTCCTGACTTCTGTCAGAAAAATCTTTATAGATATGGAATCTATCATGGTTCCTATGAAAGTCACCCTTGTATTTGGGACTAAGGAACTCCATTGCAAATTTACCTTTAGAGTTCTCAGAAAAGATAACACCATGTCGGTATGGGATCTTACTTGTTGAAAAGATGGCGCCTGGACTAGAATATCGTCCAGATAAGATGCCACCCCAATGCCCCGTGGCCTTAGTAGCACCAGTGGAGACCCCAGAACCTTTGTGAAGATTCTGGGAGCCATGGCCAGACCAAAAGGAAGAGCCATGAACTAGAAGTGTTTGTCTAGAAAGGCAAACCTAATGAACTTGTTATGATCCCTGTGGATAGGAACATGTAGATATGTGTCCTCGAAATCCACTGTTGTCATAAATTGACCTTCCTGGATCAGAGGAAGAATGTTACAATAGTTTCCATCTTGAATGACGGAACCCTGAGAAATTTGCTTAGACTCTTGAGGTCTAAAAGTGGTCTGAAGGTTCCCTCCTTTTTGGGAACCACAAACAGATAATGATCACAAAACCAAACATGATTGAGGAGAACCTGCCCCCTTACGGGTCGGGTGCACGCCCCTCATGTTGAGTCAGCAGCAAGACTCTTAAACTGATTTCCCCTATTCTAAGTCAGATAGGATCTCCGTAGGTGGTAGGAGGAATAAAAGATTTTCCCTGGAAATCTCGAGAGAAACCTTTACACTATACTACATTAAAGGAGCCTACTTATTAAAGGCCCTTCTCCTATTCCTGTGAGAGGGGTGTCTGTCCCTAAAGAGTATCGCCACACTGGAAACAGAAGTCACACCAACCGCAGGTTGACAATGTAGACCCTCTAACTATTAATCATAAGGTCCTTCATCTGCATAGAGTCTTGAAGGAACTACTATTCTTTATGTTAAAAGACTCTAAACCAACATGGAGATTCCCATTTCCCTTGGTTATCTCCTTCATTCTAAGAGTAGGAGAAAAAAAGGAAAACCCTATAGCCCTATCTGGTAGAGGAATACTTCCACCATTAAGGGTCCATCATAATATTAGAATAACCTACTGGTGTTGGAGGCACCCAGAGTAGCTAAAACCTCCTCAAGGAGCTCTGGATCAGATAAAGGTATTTACCTCATCCGAGACTGCAAATTCCTTGTCCAGTGTTACCGAAATATCTTCCTCCTTAGTTTCAGGGAAGAAACATTCAAAATAACCACAACTGAGTCAATCACACTATTCTGAGTGAATAAAACCTCATGCACATTTTAATCCAACAATGTATTAAAAACAGGGCAACTCCATGTGGGCTATAAATTGTTTGGAACACCTTAGGAGAAATTTGTTGTATATGTGACCATTGTCACTAGGCTCTTAAGCAGTATGCGCCTAGAAGAAATAGGTTTAGAACAAGTCTATCCTTATCTTAAAGACTTCTCAATAAATGAGAAATAGAAGTGGATTGGTAGAACCACCTTGAAATCCAAGCCTAAAACAAGAGACCTCTAGCAGGGTCTCTCGGACCTCCCTGAATCATAATAAACAGCTGGATTCCTTAACAAGATTATCACATAAAAAAACGTTACTGTCTCTTTAAATTTTAAAAGAGACTTTATTTTTTCCTGTTGTGCGGAGGTAAGCTAAAATTAGCATGCAAACATTGTAGAGTTTATCAGAAACTTTACTTCTTTGTCCACAGCTATCACCATGACATTAAAGAAGTAATGTCTCGTGCAGCAATTCCAGAAGGAAATTGCGAGGAACCGCAGGGCACTGCATGTGTGTTAGAAAATTTAATATATACTTCTTAATCAATCTGCCTCACATATGGCAGAATAATTAAATATAAAAGTAATATTTTGCGCAGCAAGTCCAGATGGAATGTGTGAGGAACCGCAGGGCACTGCATGTGAGTTAGAAAATGTAATGTACACTCACTCAATCAATCTGACTCACATCTGTACATCTGGCAGAATAATTGAATAAAGACTTAACCTGTTGCCAATAAAAAGTAACATATAGGAAACGTTACGGTCTCTTTAAATTTTAAAGATTAACTTCTTTATTTTGCTGAGGACAGAAATTATTGTTTAAATAAGAGAGACATTTTGGAACTGCTAAACACTTTTTACACCTCAGGTTAACCCAGCTGAGGCATCAGGCAGCCTCTCAACATAAACCCTGCCCTTGCAATAGCACTGATCTGAGACACACATTTCTCTGATTCTTCCGATAACCAGAAGTTCTAGGAAGGAAGTGCCCCTGCAATGCGCACATTCTCAACTTAATTCCTCCACTCCTTGCGATCGTCAGGCGTGTAAGAGGAAGGAAAGTAAAAACGTTGGCGCAATTTACAAGCTCCGCCCCTCTTGGGCTTCACACAAGCCATCTCCCTGTCACCATTGATTAAGTAAAGGCACCGGGAGCAAAAGGATAAGTTTTTCAAACTGCAAATAAAAACTGCTTAGTCTGTTATTACAGAAAAACTCACACTGTGACCAACAGTTTACCACATAAACATACGATCTCCCGGTCGCCAGTGCAATAATTCTGTCTTTAAGCCAAATAAACAGCTGGATGTCTAATTGTAGTTACCGGGAGCCAGAGAACTGACTGAACAGCTTCAGTTTAAACCGCTGCTCAGTCCAATAGCACTACCTGACAGAGAAACCCCTTAGAGCACACACTCTGTAAAAAACTCAATATAATCTTACAGTCGGCTCTATATTAAATGAGACCACAGGAGTTGAAACACATGCCACCCAGTGCCTGAGTTCTAGCTGCCATAACGTCTCCTGATAGACTAGGAGAGTCTGAGTCCAAGATCAATGAGGTCTAAATCAATAAAGTGCCCCAAACTTTTTCTGAGTTCCTCTATCCCCAGAAATAAAGTAGCACTTACCTCATCTTCTGCCTGGCAGCAAGGCAGTTCCCAGGTTTAGAGGTCCTCTCTCTCCCATGGCCCTGTAAATAAGCGAAATCCTGATCAAATCCCTCAGGGTTTTCTTGGTAAGGGCAGCATCAGAATATAGGAGGGTAGCAGTGAGAATTATGTCCCACCAGTTCCCATTGCTCTAAAGCCCCAAAGCTCTACTGAAGAGACTGACATGGACTACGGCTACACCTAGAACAAAGCAGCACAATCTTCTACTACTTTAAAAATAATAAACTCTTGATTGAAGAATCTAATCTAACACCTCACTTTGCCACTTCCTATCACTAACGTTAGGCAAAGAGAATGACTGAGTGGGAGGGAAGGGAGGAGATATTTAACAGCTCTGCTGTGGTTGCTCTTTGCCTCAACCTGCTGACCAGGAGGTGAATATCCCATTAGTAATTATGATGATCCGGTGGACTCATTGTGTCTTACAAAAGAAATAGTGACATAATATTAATTATTTGGAAAATTATTGTAATTTTATCCATGGTTATTAAATGAAACATAGCATCAAATAAAACAAGAGAGATGATAGATAGGAAAGGCACTTAGATTGTTCACACTTCAGAGAAATACACATGTATATTGATGGAGGCACTGTAGATCCGGGAAACATGTCAGATAAGTTGTATTTTTTAGAATGTGAAGGCCAATGGATTTTGTTTGGAAAAATCACCTTCCTTACAGGTAATTTGCATAGTCTGGACATACCTGTGGAACCCTAGAGGAGCTAGGGCTGCTTGATGATGATGATGACGACGACAGCAGGCTTACATTAGGGTTCATGCTTCGTTCTCTCTCATCCTGATAGATCCTGTCTCTCTCCACCTCTGGCAGGTTGAGGAAGTTCTGCATGGCTCTTAGGTTGACCAGTAGAGACTGGGAAGCTGTCCTTGGGTCCTCTTCTTTACGAAGGATTTCTGATAGCAAACCCTAATCCAAAAATATAAATATTTAGGAGAAATATATAAAAGCAAAAAAAAATCACATACATATCTGAAATATAAGACTGTTGTCATATCCATTCTATATTTGTTACATAGGCTCTTAATTTAAAAATAAAATTAGTGATTTCTTTCGGGAAATGAAAACCAACTCTAAATGTTGCCATTAGAAGAAGCACATCACATTTTTTAAGGAAGCAAAACACTTGCATACAGGTGGGTTGAATTGCATGCATCTCATACCATTTTCTCCCTAAGAGAAGGGAGAGAAAAGAAGAGGAGGGGAATAAAGGGAGGGAAAGGAAAGCAGGAAGAGAGAGAGAGAAAAGTGGTGAGGGAAAGAAAAGAGTGAAAGAAGGGAGCAAGGGAGGGAGTTTAGAGAAAGAAGGGAGGAAGGGAAAGAAGGGAGTGAGTAGAGGAAGGGAGTGAGTTGAGGGAGGAAGGGAGGGAGGGAAAAAAGCGAAAGAAGGGAAAGAGGGAGGGAAAGAAGAATACACTTTGAAACAATCACTGCCCTTTACATGCAACAACATACATTAAATACCATTATTCAAGTAATGAAACTTTTTAAGTGTCCGTTTCTTATTTACTCCATGGGTTCATGAATGCAGAGAAAGCTAGCTATTAGTACCTAACATACATTAGCACTGAGAGTTTATAATTATACATTACAAGCCGATCTAAGCAGTGCACAGATGCATCCAGTCTGTTAGTTGCTAAGACCTGCAATAAGCACTGCGCTCGCAGACCGACCACAAATGATAAGGGAAGGCAGCATATCGGCACAAGGTCTTCTCCTCCAGCCTCACCTTGGAAGCATTTTCCCGGTCAAGTTTCTCACTAAGAATGCTTCCACTGCAAAAATGCCGGCGGCTCTAAATAAAGCAACGGTTTAAAGAAGAACTGCCTGTAAAGAGTAACCTTAATCAGCGCATGTGCCTAGTCTTCTCTGTAAAAGCCTGCACTTTATCGCTCACTGTACTGTATGCTGGCTTTTAGAGAGAGGATAGGAGAGATGTGCTGCCCATCCCAAATCTGCTGCCCTAGGCACCGGTCTTGTTGGCCTAGGCCATAATACGCCCCTGTGTTACGGGGAACAAATGAATAACATAAATTATGCTTACCTGATAATTTCATTTCCATCGAGGGGAGGAGAGTCCACGGCTTCATTCATTACTGTTGGGAATTAAGAACCTGGCCACCAGGAGGAGGCAAAGACACCCCAGCCAAAGGCTTAAATACCTCCCCCACTTCTCTCATCCCCCAGTCAATTTGCAGAGGGAACAAGGAACAGTAGGAGAGACATCAGGGTATAAATGGTGCCAGAAGATGAATTAAATTTAGGTCCGCCCATCGGAGATACGGGTGGGAGCCGTGGACTCTCCTCCCCTCGATGGAAATGAAATTATCAGGTAAGCATAATTTATGTTTTCCAGCTAAATGGGAGGAGAGTCCACGGATTCATTCATTACAGAATTCTAGAGGAAACTGAATGAAACCGGGAGGGTAAAAGGCGGACCCTAATCTGAGGGCACCACAGCCTGCAAAACCTTTCCCCCCAAAACGTCAAATTTGTAAAACTTTGAAAAAGTGTGTAAGGAAGACCAGGTAGCTGCCTTACAAATTTGCTCCATAGAGGCCTCATTCTTGAAGGCCCAAGACGAAGCCACAGCTCTAGTTGAATGAGCCGTGATCCTCTGAGGAGGCTTATGTCATGCTGTCTCATAAGCCAAGCGAATCAAGCTCCTCAACCAAAAGGACAAAGAAGTAGAAGAGGCTTTTTGCCCCTTGAGCTTCCCTGAATACACCACAAAAAGAGATGTAGACTGTCTGAAATCCTTTGTAGCCTGAAGATAAAACTTTAAGGCACTAACCACATCCAGGTTATGAAGTAACCTCTCCTTAAAAGAAGAAGGGTTAGGACATAAAGAAGGAATAACTATTTCCAAAACCCCAAACCAGTGCGAAGCACAGCCTTATCTGCATGAAAAACCAGATAAGGATGCTCACATTGCAAGGCAGCCAATTCAGATACTCTTTGTGCCGATGCAATGGCCAACAGGAAAAGAACCTTCCAGGACATAATCTTAATGTCAATGGAGTGCATAGGCTCAAACTGAACCTTCTGCAATACCTTAAGGACCAAGTTTAAACTCCATGGAGGAGCAGACTGTCTAAAGACAGGCCTGATTCTAGACAGAGCCTGAACAAAAGATTGTATGTCAGGAAGCTCAGCGAGTCTCCTATGCAACAAGACTGAAAATGCTGAAATCTGTCCCTTTAATGAACTTGCCTGAATTAGCGTATCAATCACACTTTCAGAAAAGCCTCTCCTGGCCAACACTAGGCGTTCAATATCCACAAAGTCAGCCTCAGAGAATCGAAATTTTGATGTTAAAAAGGACCCTGTTCCAGCAGATCCCTGCGACAGGGTAACCTCCACGGTGGAGAGGATGACATCCCCACCAGATCCGCAAACCACGTTTTCCGCGACCATGATGGAGCAATCTGAATGGCCGAAGCTCGCTCCTGTTTGATCCGTGCCACTACACAAGGTAGAATTGGTAACGGAGGAAAAATGTAAGCTAGGCTGAACCCCCAAGGAACCGCCAAGGCATCTATCAGCTCTGCCTGGGGATTCCTGGACCTCAACCCATATCGGGGTAGCTTGCAATTTAGTCTGGATGCCATGAGATCTATCTCCGGCGATCCCCACCTGAGACAAATCTCCGCAAATACTTTGGGGTGGAGAGACCATTCCCCCGGATGGAAGGATTGCCTGCTAGGATAATCTGCTTCCCAGTTGTCCACACCTGGAATGTGAATCGCTGAGAGCGAGCAGCTGTGGGACTCCAAGACACCTCCCTCATAGCTAGGGAGCTCCTCGTACCCCCCAGATGGTTGATGTAAGCCACCAAGGTAATGTTGTCAGTCTGGAATCTGATGAAGCTGAACGACCCCAGAGGAGGCCATGCCTTCAGAGCATTGTAGATTGCTCAGAGTTCCAGAATATTTATTGGAAGGAGACTCCTCCCGGGTCCATTTTTCTTTGAGCCATCCTGGCACCCCAAACAGCTCCCCATCCTGCCAGACTCGCGTCCGTGGTCACAATCTCCCAGGACGGTCTGAAGAAAGATGTCCCCATGGACAGTTGCTCCGGACGGATCCACCAAGAGAGGGAGATCCGAGTCCGAGCATCCATGGATATCTGCTGTGATAGATCTGAATGATCACCGTTCCACTATCTCAACATGCACAATTGAAGAGGTCTAAGATGGAACCTGGCGAATGGAATGACGTCTATGGTGGAACCATGAGTCCGATCACCTGCATACACTGAGCCACCAACAGGCTTGAGGAGGACTGAAGGGCAAGACAAGAGGACGCAATCTTCCTGCGTCGATTGCATCCTCTTCATATTTTCATGGACGCAGAGTCTATTATCGTGCCCAAGAACTCCACCCTGTTGCTGGGAACCAGGGAACCTTTTCCTGAGTTGATCTTCCAACCGTGAGAATGGAGCAAAAGAAGAAGAGCCTTTGAACGATCCTCTGCGAGACTGAGCGACGGCGCCTGGACTAGGATGTCGTCAAGATAGGGTGCCACAGCAATGTTTCTGGCTCTGGCCACTGAAAGTAGCGCCCCCAGAACCTTCATGAAGACGGTCGGGCCGTCGCCAGACCAAAGGGGAGGGCCACAAACTGGAAGTGTTGGTCCAGAAACGCAAATCTTAGGAACTTGAAGTGGTCCCTGTAAATTGGCACATGAAGGTAAGCGTCCTTCAAGTCTATAGTTGTCATGAACTGTCCCTCTTGAACTAGGGGCAGAATAGTTCTGATCGTTTCCATTTTGAACGATGGAACACTCAGAAACTTTGTTAAACACTTTAGGTCCAGAATCGGGTGGAACGTCATGCCCTCCTTCTTTGTAACCACAGAAAGATTTGAATAGTGCCCTAGACCCCCTTCTGCTTGGGGTACTGGTACGATAACGCCAAGAAAGGAGAGATCCCTCACACACTCTAGAAAGGCCTCTCTCTTTTCTTTTCTTGTCTTGAAGACAGGTTTGACAGGAGGAATCTGCCCCTGGGTGGATGGGATCTGAACCCTATCCTGTAATCCTGGGCGACAACCTCCAGAACCCAAGGGTCCTGAACGTCCTGTAACCAGGCTTCTGAGAAGAGAGATAATCTGCCCCCTACTTGGTCCAGAGACCGGTCAGAGGCCGCCCCTCATGCCGACTCTGTCTCAGCGGGCTTCTTGCTCTGCTTAGACTTGTTCCAAGAATGAGCCGGCTTCCAAGTTCCCTTGGACTGGTCCACTTTCGCGGAGGGCTCTAGGCACTGGGCCTTTAGGCTTAGCTTTCTTATCCTGCAGTAGGAAAGCTCCCTTGCCTCCCGTGGATATGATCGAATCCAATCATGGACCGAACAGAATCTTTCCTTGAAAAGGCAGGGACAACAGCCTCGATTTAGAGGTCATGTCCGCTGACCAAGACTTTAGCCACAGAGCCCTGCCATCTTAGCGTTCAGGCGAATAATTTGCATATTGGCATTGCAGATGAAAGAATTGGCGATCTTCAGCGCCTTAATCTTATCCTGTATCTAATCGACGGAAGTCTCCCCCTCGACCATTTCACACAGGGATTCACACCAATATGTTGCAGCTACGGAAACCGTGGCTACGGCCGCTGCCAGCTGAAAAACAAACCCTGTGTGTTGAAAGATCTTCCTTAACATGTTTTCCAACTTTTTATCCATGGGCTCTTTAAACGACGAACTATCCTTGAGGGGAATAGTTGTCCGCTTCGCCAACGTGGAGATAGCACCATCCACCTTAGGGACAGGAAGAACCTAATCGCTCCAATTCATTCTTAATAAATATTAGCCATCTTAACAGGAACCGGGAAGGCCTGAGGCACCACCCTGTCCTCATATACTTTATCAAGCTTAGGAATTGCAAATTCTCTATGCTAAACCTAAAGTCAGGCTCCTCCTCCACCAGAGGTTTAGATGACACGGACTCCGACCAGAAGGGGCCTCCTCCGAAGTCGGAGTGGGCCTCGTCATTGTATAACGCCTCTGATATTTCCATAGGCGTAGACAACCCCTGGGTCGGGCCGCCATGATACACCCTATGCTTGCGCTTAGCAGAATGTGGTATGGCATGGATAGCTTTCGATACCGCCGTTTGCAGTTTATCCGCAAAATCTGATGGCCAACGAATCTCTCCCGCAGGAGTAATGGTTGGACCCTGGGGTAATGCATGTGCAATTGGAGATGAATGCAGGGAACGCACCTCACGGGACGGTGAACCCTCAGAGATGGACGGCTCAGTAGTACTAGACATCCGTTTACTTTTAGATGTCATAACTTTATTAAGGCATGTGGAACATAGTTGAGCAGGCTGTTCTACCAGAACCTCCTCACAATAAACACAGGAATGAGACCTTGTTAAAGAGGGAGAACCTTCTAACGCGTCAGAGTCCTCCATAGCTTGCACAGTTATTATGGACTAGATTAACTTAATAAATAGGCACCTTTATAACCTCCAATGGCCGGGGGATTCACCACCTCCTATGACCTGGACTACAGAAACAGTTTTGTCTCCTGCGCCGCTGATCAACAGAGGAAGAGAGATAGCCACACCCGGTCACATGGAATGCCTGGCAGGACCGCCCCTGCCTAAGGAGAAAACGCGACAAAAAAAGGCAGCGCAATACTCCGTAAGTCACCTGAAAGTTCCACACATTGCCAGAGCCTCATCTCCCACATAACGCAGCAATGACACAATAAACAATATCATGTATAAACCCCCCTGTTCAATAATCCCCTTTCCAGGAATATTAACCCTTGATTCTTTAAAGATAAGAGGCATCACACTGTGACCCTGTCTTCCGTGTTATGTAATAAAAAATTAAACAATCTTACCAGAACCTACGCTGTGGAACAGGAACACGGCCCTTCAAGTGTGACAGGTTAGTAGCCTTGCTCCTGCCATGGACTTGAGTGTAAAAAGCAGGCAGCGAAACTCATCAACGCTGATTGCTTCTGGAGCTGTTAATATGAGTCGGGATGGTTTCGCAGAAAGACTCTCCCTGCATCTCCGGACTCTAATTTTCGCCCAGGCTCTCACTGAGAGGCTGACAGGACTACTTACAACTCCAGTCCCATCTCTGATCTTTGGCACTTCTCTGTCGTCCTCCTGTGACGAAAGGCAAAGAATGACTGGGGGATGAGGGAAGTGGGGAAGGTATTTAAGCCTTTGGCTGGGGTGTCTTTGCCTCCTCCTGGTGGCCAGGTTCTTAATTCCCAACAGTAATGAATGAAGCTGTGTACTCTCCTCCCCTTTAGATGGAAATGTAACGTAATGACAGATAATTAAGCAATCAGTTTAAAACTAAGTTAACAGCAAAGAGAGTTAATTAATGCACTCTTTAACATAGATAAGAAAATATTATCCTTGTATTATAGGCTACAGATTATTTGTTATGCATAATATGTTAAAACATTTGATATTGAAAATAACATCAAAACCAAAATACAATGTTGTTATATATTAAGTATTGGTTAGATTTATACATATACAGTAGGCATTCCTAGTGCTTTTCACTTATATTATATACAAAAATTATTCAACTTGCCATTCTTGTCACCTGCAACTAATTAGTCACTCAATATGCAAAGCAACCACCTTGTAGAAAAACAAATGGTCATAATTCTGCTTAATTGTAACTAAATGGAGCATAATTTATTTTTTAAAGTGATAGAGACCAGGTGTGAGCTGACCAAATGCTATTTTCTTTTTTCTAGGAAGGCTTCATATGGGTCAGTCACGTAATGTTCAAGGCATGGCAAGCATCCAAGAAACCCTCAGCTACATTATTCTATAGTTGATATAAGAATTCATTTTAACATATTACAGCATTTAGAGGGACAAACAATCCCTAAGTTTATGTCACCCACAGCTCCACCACCTATCCATAGTCTGACAAACCACTGTTTGCACCTGTACCCAATCACAACCTTTACAGAAGCATTAAGTGCATTGATGATACTGTTGTCGGGAAGACAATTATCCTTCTAAAACTGAAAGATGAAGGGATGAGCAAATCTGCACCAGAATTGAAAACAAAGTTGGTATATATCAGATGGCTTTTCTTATTTCTTCATGGAGTGTTAAAAATAGAGAGTTCTCAGATATCTGACATCATTATTTTCATGAATTAAGAACCGCAACTTCTGCATTTTTTTATTTATGCTCAAGACAGTTTCCTCTTTAAATCTGTGTCTGCGCACTGTCTCTGCAAAGCTCCTATGTATTGCTATCTTCAAAAGCTAAATGAAATGAGCATAAGCTGTTAACATTAACTGTGAACACCTATTAATTACCTCCAGTGAAATAAAGCATCTTTTATGCTGATCTCTCATTTGATTATTGGCATTGTCAATTTTTAAAAGTAATTTGTTAACTCTAATATATGCACAAATGTCATTTTTGCGTATTGTAAAAGTATCAATGTGGCTACCCTTTATTTCCTTCCTTCTAGTATTAGATATAGCAGATGGAAATTCATGACAGGGAAGAATTAACTTTGCTTTTTTCACGATGAGTAATCTGACCATAAATCATATCTGTCAGGATTGAAGACTTAACATACTCCACAAAAGGCTAATTTTCTTTCCAGAGATTGTCCTAAACTCCCGCGATAATGATAACCAAACACAGAACCCACAACGATGACCAGTAATTATGACAAGGGTAGCTATAAACAAAGCATTGTCCCGGATAAGACTTCTTAGTAATGTTTAGTTCAATTAGCGGAGGCTTGACAGTGAACACTAATTATGACGTATGGGCTATGTGCACCATGAAATACTGTCTTATATTCACAGGAACATGGTGTAAAGGGCTTCTTACATTGCATGGGACCATAATAAAACATATAGATGCCATTTTTTTATAGAGAGCGTTTTCTTGGGTGGAAAAAAATAATTATATAAGAAAGTAATATTTTAGTATTTTAATAGTTAGTCAAAGTAAGAAAGAATCAGGGTGGAGTATGCTTCATAGACGTTTTATTATACCAATACTTAATTGTATAGAAACCAAATTTAACCTTTTAAAAGCCTAAATGACTTTGGTATTTTTCCACCTCTGACAGGTCTTCATACTTTATATAAATTTAACTCTACATATTTTGCCAAAAAATAATATAACATTAATAATATTTAATCATACAGTAGAAATATATCAT
>NC_069499.1:554562982-554600482 GCF_027579735.1 Bombina bombina | reverse complement strand
TGTGTGTGTCTATGCTTGTGTTACTGTGTGTATATACAGTATATGTGTGTGTTTGTGTGTGGATATGTGTATGTGTGTCTATGTTTGTGTATGTATGAGTGTGTATCTGTAAGTGTGTGTGTGGCACATGTATGGGGTGTATAAGTGTGTGTATATGTGTGTGATGCATGATTTTTTTGTGTGTGTGTTTGTATGTATTGATGTATGTATGTTTATGGGTGTGTGCATGTGTTTTTACATATATGTGTGTGTATGACTTTGTATGTGTGTGTGTATGTGAGTATGAACTATGAATCCTAAGAGATTTAGAAGCATTTGGACAGACGTATGCTGAACACCTATATTCATGTCTGATTACGATAAGATTACACAGACCAGGGAAACAGCAATTCATCTTATATTTGCTTACCTGAATAAACTAAGAATACTAAAGTAAAAGTTTAATGCCAATACAGATCAAATTTGTGAACCTCATTCTCCATAAATTACATTACATTTGTAAAAGAGAACTTATAATTTATAGCAATATAATACACAGTAAGTTATAGTATTTGATATAGGACTCACAATACTAAACACTGTACTCATCTGCAGTGACATCGCAAAATCTTTTTTTGTTTTTAAGGAAAATATCTGACTTTCAATGTTTTACATTTGCATACAATGTGTATTTTTCAGTGTATTTTAAACAAATATTTTACTTATACTTTACAATTGCCATAGGTATAGAAATATATATTTTTTGTAAATGTGTTATCTGAGTATTTATATATTTGAACACTTCAATTACAGGTATTAAATTATGACTGTATAGCCACACTTAGAAGCACATTTAAATATGTCCTGAAAGTTAAAGCTATGGAAAAGATGTATTTTATTTTATTTTTATTTTTTTCTAAGGCTATGTTAAGCTATAATACGTATTCACAGGCCTCAACTAAATGCAACATAATTTATTTGCACTAGGCAATTGTTTAACATTGAATATAAATAAACATGTGTGGTAATAATGTTCTATAACTATAATAATTTATTTTGATGTATATATTTAAGTTTTAATAAGTCACAAGATCTGTAACTGATTGCATGTACAATTTATAATCATACACTATAAATTATAAATATACATAGGGTGCTAATGCATTGAAACCAACTGTATATTTTATCTTGGAAAATAAAGGTTTTCCTATCTTTAATCATTTTAGCATACCAGTTTTACTTATATAATTGATCAATATTTATTATGCTTACATACATTGATCAAATAGTTCTATCATCAATCTATCTAATATCTATCTATCTATCTATCTATCTATCTATCTATCTATCTATCTCTGTGTCTCTCTGTCTGTCTATTCATTAACTGCATATGTGTATAGCAGACACATGCACACAAATGCACACACACATATATATTAATGGTGGAGAACTGCAGAATTATCCCTCATGTAAAGGTTCAATCAGTATGTTTGTATTACATGTAAATATCATTTTGAAGCAAATGATCAGTGCCCAGATGTGAGTCATTTTCAGATTGATTTCCATGGGCGACTTTGACAGTCTCATGGAGAAATAATGTATTTTTATGGATTGATTTTGACCTCCTGTGTGGTTAAGTTGATTGTGTCCAGATAAGAAAGCCCTAACTCAATCCCTATAGTTGGAGCTGGGATGTTTACAGCTGTTCCAATTAAACCATTTATTTACCATCAACTCCCAGAGCCTAATCAATGGACTTCACTTTAGAAAGTCAAACAGAATCAGCCCTCCCATGTCTTTTTATTACAATCACACACAGCCACTTAAATGCCTAACAAATATAACAAGACTTGAAAGTAGCTGCCTTTAAACCTTGACAACTGAGTCATTAAGCTTGAATAGCTAATTATTATCCTTGTCTACAAGATGAACTTTGCTTTACAGGCAAATATTGCATGCACAATTTGGGATTTTACTGATGGTTTAAAAGCATGCCGTAAAATCTATATACTTAACAGGGTGAAGACATACTATATACAAATATTTTGTATATGATACACAAGTGCTATTTTACCCACATTTTATGTTTTTATGACACACGTAGACACTTTATATATCAGTGGTAGCCAACTGAGGGATGGGGGCCACATGTGGCTTTTGCAGCCTCATGGTATCTCTTATACCCACTCTTTGAAGCATGAGAAAATGTCACAATTTTGCTCACATCAACTTTTTATAGACTTGTTTTACATGCTGATGCCGGTATTTCACAGGAAACAATCATACTATATTAAAGGACAAAAAAGTATGTTGATATCAAAGGAATCTTTATTTATACCAGTGCTAGTATGCACTAACTATGAATCAAATTAAGCAAACTTGGAGAAACAGCTGCAAGCAAAGTATTCTGTAGAGGCAAGTCCATTGTAATTTATAATAACTGACATGTCTACCTAAAGTCAGATAAAGTTACTTATTTAAAAAAAAAAAAAAAAAATGGCCTATTTGCAATTCGAAGTATAGCAAGTCGACTATCAACAAATAACTGACTTCTAACCATTAAGTCGACTTGTCAATTCTGGCCAACATCAAAGCTAAAGTTGTGATTTCAAGTTGCATACTCTTCAATACTGACTTGCTATAGCACATCTCAGGTGTATTTTTTTTTTTTTTAAAGGAACTTAGGTGTCAATAGTATGATCCGGCTGTAGAGACTGTAGCCCTTTATTGGAACATTTTCTCTGTGTCGTGTACAAGCGTCTGGTTCACATGGGCCACGGATTGGAAAGTTTGCCCTATGCATAGTAGATACTTGCCAATCAGCCTCTTTGTTAGTGTAGAAATGAATATGGCATTTGGTGCCATTTTTGATATTGGGAAAAAAAAGGCTAAAACAACTGTCATTTTAATGCTGCTTGGAGCATTGCTGCATGGGAATATGTTATGTCTGTACTGGAGCTAAAATGCTTTAGGGCAGGGCTCAACAGATCCAGGAGCCAGGGCTATTTGTTTTTTTTCTCCATATATCTATATACCAATACCACTGCCTGGCTCCTAAATATTCTTACAGGCTCCTGTATTTTAAACAGATTTGTCGACCCCTGCCTTAGGGTCTATTTATTATTAAATAAATTCACCTTTAGGGCCATATATAACATTTAGCCAACTTGGTCTGTGCTTTTGTCTGTTGTCTGCTCTTCTTTTGGTCTGGTCCTGTTCCCAGAATTACAAATTAAAAATGTACTAAATCTAATGCAGATAAGCATAACTTCAAAAATAAATATAAAATTGAAATCAATATAAATTAAAACTGGGATATAAGGTTTATTTCACTCTTTAATTAAAATAATTCTACATGAAACATTCACAGGATATACATGAATAACATAAATTAAAACCCTACAATGAAGCTTTATATTTTTGGATCTACTCTTTTTGTTCTAAGAAAATAAATCAAGGAATAAACTACCCCATAAGATCTACATGAGAATGCAAAACCTAACCTTTACTGCCTACCCCCCCCCCCCCCAAAAAAAAGACCCTTGAAACCTTCTGTAGTTAAATGAAGAGCTCCAGGGTAAATCAGTGCAGACATTTTTCTACTTGAGCTTGCATGCAGCATACAAGGAGGGGGGGCAGCATTTTATTTTGCCCCCCGTTCCATCAACCTAAAACCTAAATATTGTGGGCTTTCTAATTCTGAGGATTTGAAGTGTACACTCCAGACATCACAAGCCTATCCCCTGCCCTAATTTGACACAGCAGAGGTGACCAGATTAGGCACAGCAAAGCAATAGAAGGTTTGATAAAACAATGTTAATCTGTAAATCCAGAATAGCTTCACTAAATAAGGCAAGTAGCATGTGGAGTTTGGCCCCTGGAAAACAATTGCAGCAAATAAGGTATTAATGCAGTCAGAAAAATATCACACTCAGTCTCAGATAGTATGTCCCTTTATATAGATACATATTAAATGGACAGTAAACATCATAACTAGCCACTGCAATTTTGCTAGCAAAATATCCAATGCTTTGCAGCTTATTACAAGATCAAGCCTGCTGAGGTCAGTTGGGGACAGCTATGTAGTAGGGTTAAGCTTGTGAAGTCTGCAGTATGCAGAACAGTAAAACCCATAAAATGAATTAAACAATAGTACATTAACTATAGCATGTTTACACATCATATTAGGCATTTAAGTGTTCATAGTAACAAATGCACCAAATGTGTTGTACTTTTGCTTGCTGTAAATTAGTGGGTACCTCAGAGATTTTCCATATATATATTTTTTTCAGCATTACAAATGGCAGAATAATTCCCTCAGAAACTGAAACGTTGCAAAGCATAAAAATAACTACTTTTAGCAAACAGTTTCAATAAGTGTGATGTATAGGATCCTTTCCATCTGATTTCCAATAGATGAGAAAGAACTAGGGGCATGTTTTGCCCTAGACTAGCTAGGCCTGTGCCTAGGGCAGCATGATTTTGTGTGGTTGTTCTCCGGCATGACACCTTCCCTCTCTTATGATCTCCAAATAATGGATGTGTTTGCAATATACCTACACAAGGCCGGAAAGTGATAAGGTTCAGGATGACATCTACATGAAAGTGTATTTAACTTATAAAGAAAGATAGGTACTTTGTTATTAGGGTGCACTCTGGTGTTAGAGGGTGAAAGCTTGAGAGGTGATTTGAAAAAGTACAATTTTACTGAAAAACTGGATGGACAGATATAACTATCTACATGTGGAAGTTGTTAATTTGGGTTATAAAAAGAATATAAAGTACTGTACTCTTGTACAAAGGATGTAAAGACAATACACGATGCAAAGGTGCTTATGGCCTTGTCAATGATTCCTTCTCTACTTGCATTTTGTACAACTAATGTAACAGCAGTACACATGTTTAATGGCACAGTGCAAATAATGTGTACACTCTGTGACTGCTGTAAATTCCACTATACTTTAATACTTAGCCCATTAGGATATTGTTTGGGTGGATGAGTTTAGCTGTGTTTATAGCTCTGTCTAAAGCAAATAAGATGAATCAATGCAAATAAGCAGAACTAGTAGTGGCATATTTAGAAAACACACAAAGCCATTTCTTCCATTGTTGCATTGTAGCTACATTGATAAATATGTAAATATGCTTATGGTTACATTTGAAAGTGATATGAAACAGTGCTTGTTATGGTAAATCAAAGTAAACATAAAAAGACAGATAGTGTTAAAAACAGCAAACAACTTACTTGTTTACTTGTAAAATTAGCCCTTAGAAATTCTCAGTGTAGCCACTGCTTTTAGTGAGATAAGAAAGCAGAAATTATAGAACTTAAGTTTTAATGTCACATGTTTCTGCAACAAAAGTCCTCTACTGAGCATTAAACTAACTGCAGTTATAGCAGGTGGCTCCTAGCAACCATATCAAAGAAAAAGCTATTTTGCCTTCCTGTAGAGAAGACAGCCCCCTTATGAGGCTGTGACAGGAATAAATAGACCCTGCACAAATAAAGTTAACAAAAAAGAAAAAAAAAAAGGTAAAACAATTTTCAAAATGATGAATACTACATATTGCATATTTTATTATAACAATGACACATACTTTTATATCCCTTTAATGTATAAAAGGTTATCCTCCCAATATTTGCCAGCTTCCTGGATTTGCAGATAGGATATTCCAAGGATCTAGTACTAGATTAAAAAAGTCTACAGGAATAATGAAAATAGACATTAAAAGGTTCATTAACATAAAATTATAGAGCACTCTAGAGTCTTTGGAACATTAAGGAGCAATATAAAGAAATATTAAAGTTGGATCCTAGCAGATGTGGGTAAATGCTACTATTGCTAAATATGCTTGGGTTATATATACAGATATTCCGAAAAATAAGATATGGTTTGACTTTTTAGGGCAGAGAGAAAAATGGGGAGAGTAGATGGGAAAAAGTATTAATCAGCAAATTACCTTTCTAGAAACGTTCAAGTTTAGAAATATATTTAATGCAATTATTAGCCATATACAGTTTTGCCTTTTCAACCTAATAGTATATCTTATACCTAAGCTGTTAATTTTTGACACTGAAGTTCTGATACAAATGAGTAATATTTATAGTTTATATAAATTTCAAACAAAAAGTTTATTAAGCAGAACACATAAATGTGTTTTGTCCATGATCCAATTTTTTTAAACATTTATTCTTTATTTATCATTATTATACAGGTTGATCAAAAAACAAGCCAACTTATTGAAACACACAACTGAAATAGTCACATACAGGTGCATCTATTACAGTCTCTATTGTAAATGTGGTTAGCAACTTATATATTTAATGTACTTGATATCACTCATTTACTTGCGTTTTATGAATTGTATTACAAAAAATTAGTAAGGTGGCATATGGTTTCACAAGTGCTACATAGAATTTACCCAGACAAATCTGATAAATGCTGGTGCCAATGTGACTCTATAGGTTCACCTGCACATATATGGTGGGAGTGCCCTTATGCCCAGTTGTTATGGGTACGTACCTTTAAAATATGTTCCCAATGTGGATGCAATATCAACTTTGACGCTACTACAGCTTTCTTCCACCACAATTTAGCGAGACCTGAAAAGAGATCACCATAGCAAGATCCTGGCTAAAAGAGAAGTCACCTGCTTGGTCCCAAGCCCTAGACATTTGGTTAGTATTGATGCACATGTTTTGATTTGGCTTCAGGGGATAAGGCCCTGAAACAAACCTTACCTGATTGTTCTGTTCTAGAATAAGTGGTTACCGTGTTGGAGGGTGAGGATGTGAGGAGAGAGATGTTTCCCCGGTTTTTTTTTGGGCTCCCTATTGTAATTCTTTTAACTCATTATAACTGAGCATATAGTGTATTTTTTCTGCTGGCCATAATTATATTGACTCCCCTGTATGCACAGTATAATACCTAGACACTGGTGATTTTCATGAGTATGGTTTAATGTAAGTTTGGGCTATAAAGTCCATTTTCTATTCAATGCTTGTATTTTTTGCTTTGCACGCTTTATATATTTCAACCTTTCATTCTTGAAGAAAATGACAAAATAATTTGGGCTAGATTACAAGTGGTGCTCTAATTAGCACTTCCACTGGAGTATAAACTTCGGTAGAAGTAATATTCTTGAGCGCGCAGGTTACCGAGTATTAAAAGTTGAAAGTAAAATGTTTGTGCGTGAGCGAGACCCGACGAGCGCTAACTTGAGGACTTTGGATATCATGACCGTGCTAATGTCTTCTCCTCAAAGACTTCAATGGAGAGCATAGAAGAAAAAACCTAACACTTATCGATCGCGCTCTAACCTGACAGGAGTTATTAATATTTCACATTCTAATGTTCTTCAAATACAGGAAACTTTTATTTTTATTTTAAATACAAATTCCTATATATTTCGGTGTATACCTATACCTGTATATCTATTCCTATAAATATATAGATATAGATATATATTTTACATTAACATTATCAGATATATATATTTAGAAATATCTATGTTATAATAAACATGTCATGTTTTTTCTATCTGAAGAACATTGTAATGTAAAATATGCATAACGCGGTTTTGCAGTAAAGGTCTAACGTGATGTTGGGTTAGCTCACATGAAAACTATCTTATGTTAAGGTGCGTTATTGAAATATTAAATATTAAATATTAAAAAAATATTAATAATAGTTATGAAAAAATATAAAAATAAAATATTTTATGGATTATTTAGAATTTTTTACAGTATCTATAATAATTTGTAATTATTATTTATAAATTTTAATATTTTATATTAAATACTTCCATAATGCACCTTAAAGGGTCATTATACACTCATTTTTTCTTTGCATAAATGTTTTGTAGATGATCTCTTTATAAAGCCCATAAAGTTTTTTTTTTTTTTTAATTTATAATTTTGCTTATTTTTAAATAACATTGCTCTGATTTTCAGACTCCTAACCAAGCCCCAAAGTTTTATTTGAATACCGTCAGCTACCTTCTCCAGCTTGCTTCTGTTTGTGTAAAGGGTCTTTTCATATGCAAAAGAAGGGGGAGGGGGGAGTGTCTTATTTCCCACTTGCAGTGGGCTTTAAAACTGCCTTTTTAATAAAGCTAAACTGAAAGCTTCTAAGTACGTTTTTAAACCATTTTATACTGGATTTTTATATCAGTATCTGTGCATCTTATTCTTTATAGTAGTGTCTATTACATGCAGTTATATGAAAATGAGTGTATACTGTCCCTTTAAGATAACTAAGTTTTCATGTGCGTTAACCCAAAACTGCGTTATAACACTGCGAAACCAAAAGCACGTTATGTGTATTTTACATTCCAGTGTTCTTCACATAAATTTTTTTTTAATTTTTATTATTAAATATATATTTCTACATATATCTGATGTTTTTTTAAAAATATCTTTTTATTAAACTTTATAACACGGAACATAAAAAACAAAGAACAGATAAATCACTGTTACATCTTTTTCTTCAATAGGATAAGCCAATAAATTGCAAAAAATTTAAGCAGATAGAGATTTGATTACAAGTAAGCTACAGGATGCTTGATCCTAATTTGATCATTAATTAATGCGCGTTCTTAAAGCACAATATAAACAAAATTGAATTACATTATATAGTTACGTCAAAGGTAAACAAAAAAACGATTCACTTCAATAAAATTCCCCTCTATCCCCCGCCCCCCCTCAGCCATACAGACTAGGTAAATCTCCTCTTAGCATAGCCTCTTCTAGAAATATCAAGCCTCGAAGGAAAGCATTATCTGTATTTGACTATCTTTAGATAGGGAACTGATTAATGACATCCATTTGGAGAAAAAGTGTTTGCTTTTTTTTTTCTAAATTAATAGCTATGTCATATTGATCAAGGGTCATCTGATTTAACAGTAAGTTTTTGAATTCAGCCAATTGTGGACTTTTATATATCTGATAATGTTAATGTAAAATATATATCTTTACCTATAACTAGAGTAATAGATATACATGTATAGGTATATATATATATATATATATATATATATACCTATACATGTATATCTATTACTATAGTATATATATAGTATATATATATATATACTGTATATATATATATATATATATATATATATATATATATATATATATATATATATATATATATATAAATAAAAAATATGTATATAAAATTCAAATAACATGAAATATTATAATGAAATTATTATTGCAGCCCAGTTATCCTACCACCAGATGTGCACCTGAGGCCTCCACTCAAGCAACAAAAGTTTTAGTTTATGCACTACACTTGTAGTCTGTACATGTCTTGTAGGAATCAATATGTTATAAATTCGCAGTTGAGATATTAACACAGGAGCACAAAAAAGCAGGTTACACAATATATTGACTACTAGATTAAAAAAGGACCTTTAAAATAGAAATAGCTAAAAAGAAATAATGGGATAGATTGGTGTGAATATTTTATAGGGAAGTTCAGATGTAATAAAATATCAAATTAAATAATAAAAAAAATCTAAAAAAGAAAGTTACCCCCCCCCCCATGAGAATAGATGCTTAGCAAGTCAAATAACAATACTAAAAATGATTTTAACTTAGAGCAAGTTTTGTCTTCTAATTCTGCTAGTTTAACAGTTTATAATAAACGTACTTATCAGCTACCAAAATTGTGACTTGTTGAAAAAACTGTAAATGTAAACAAGCTATAGAATCTTCTAACCTTGGCTGTTTGTGAGAAGATCAATGCTTCAGATTGCTTTCCAAACACTTGTTTTGAGACCACAAAACAAATCAAACATCATAAATCCTTGTCATAATCAACAAATTGCAGGTCTGGAGAGATATCTGTTTAGTTTGGGCTTTATAATTAGTCCAGACTTTTTTAAATGGCTAAATTTGACATTATTAGAAACACCAGACATCAGGCATATTGGAAGAGGGATTTGCAACAAGAATGCGGCTATAAAACTCTGCCATATAGTCAGACCAATCAGGGTCAAAGATGGAAGGGGGTCACTGAGTAAACTGGAATTGTGCTATTTTGAATACAATAAGATACTAACAATGACCAGTGTGACACAATTCATATATTAACATTATCTATCAATTGCAGTCCACTGTGTTCCTAAAAACTATACATGTTTTTACCCAGATAATGGCCCCCATTTCAATCTATTAGAGTTTGCCATAAGAAAAACCTCTGTTTATCATATCCACTGGCTAAACTGAAAAAAACAAAACAAAAAACCCCCAGAGTTAAATATAAAGATTTACAGGCTTTTCAAGGAGGGTGCTATAGGGATTTACACAGACTTCACGGAAGCAAAGGCAGTTAATGAGAAATTAAAATAATGAGAAATTAATATAAAATAAAAAATATGACAGCCAATTGATTTAATATTAATCCAGCTTTTAACAACTAGTATCAAATGATGACGTGCACGGTTAAGAATTTCATATGGTTTTGAATAATTTTAGTAAACCTGGAAATGACCATGTTTATTACGTAATTTTTAATTTTTCTTTTTATTGTTTTTCATATTTTCAATCAATACATACAGAAAAGAAGATAAATAACAAAAATAGACATAAATTGTGGAGACACAGCTCCAATTTGTTCAGACCTTATCTTGGAGACACAGCTCCAGGTTGAAAATAAACAGTTTCTAAACATCACTTGATCATTATAATGTCTAATTCTAAATTATACCTTACGCTTTCTTTTCTATTATATTTTCTATCAATCATGTATCTTACAGACTTTTCAATAGCGAAACATTGTTATAGCATAACTTTCAAATTATTTTCCACCTTTCTTATCATTAATTAAGCCTTATCTTAAGATAGGAGAGAGTGCCAGAGGGGGGATAGGGTCACATTCTTATTAAATTAGCTTCTCCCCTTCTCCCTATGTAGTTCATAGCCACTCTTCTCTAAGCCTACTCTCCATTATGTAGGTGGTATTTTCAAACCTAGTAATTAGTTCACTTTGTGTATCCCTATCTTGTATCTTAATCCAGAATTTCCATTTTTCAAAGAACTTTTCTACATTTACCTCCAAATTATACCAGATATCATGTTGTTCAATCAAGAATTGTTTATGCACTATATTTTTAAAGGCATTCAATGTTGGTGCTCGTTCATTCTTCCACCCCTTTAAGATGAGATTCCTACTTATTATAATTAGCATTGAGAAGAAAAGTTTACAGTGTATAACTTCAGTTTTTTTAAAATTCAGGAATATAACATGATCTGCTTGTAATACCAATTGTTCACTGCATATTTTATTAGCCCAATATGTTACCATTTTCCAAAATCGCTGTAATTTGGGGCATGTCCATATGCAGTGGATCAGGTTAACTTTAATTCCACTGCATTTTTTACATTTATATCCGTTGTGAGCCTTCCCCCATTTAGACATTATTTCAGGTGTAATATATGTCATCCATATAATTTTAATATGTTGTTCACGTAGTGTTGCTGCTAACGTAGCCTTCTCAATCCTTCCTATACTTTTTAAGATAATCTGTGGGTTCAGGTCGGGAAAATACATATCTTTCCATTTTGATGTGATTTTCTCCACATATTTCTCATATTCTGTATATTTTATAGTATTATATAATAGGAATATTGAGAACTTGTTATTTTTGTATGCATTATAGACTGGCGTCAGGGAAGAATGATCCCATATTTTCCCATGTAATCTTATCAATTTCGAACAATAATCTCTAATTTGTAGGTATGCGTAATAGTGCTCCTTCTTGCATTGAAATTTATCCTGCATTTCCCTAAATTCTATAATCCTTGCGTTATCTCCTTCTCTATTTATAATTTGTGTCATATTAATTAAGCCATGTTCTTCCCATTCTACCCCAATATTTGTTAGGAATCCTAGTTGGAAATCTTGGTTCCCTCTAATTGAGAGAGAGTGTGATACTGCAAATCTTATATTCAGCTTATTGCAGATTTTATGCCATGCTATTATTGGGTCTTTAAATAAATTAATTCTCTTAATATATATGGGGAGTTTATTAGTTTCTAAGTGGACTATGTTCTTTAAGTACAAGGGTTTGACTACTTGAGATTCTATATCCAATATAGTAAAATGCTCTATATCTAAAAGCCAGTCTATAGCAATTTTCCCTACTGCCACTAGGTTATATAGAGTGATATCAGGTAGGGCCATTCCCATTCGACTCTTTGGGAGTGTTAATTTCCCATGGTTTAGCCTTATTTTTTTTTCCCCCCCATAAATATGTTTTAATGGATGTACTTATTTTCTTCCTTTCTGTATTTTTCAAAAGCAGGGGGATGTTTTGGAAAATATATAATAGGCGTGGTAGTGCCACCATTTTTAATAAATTTATCTTCCCATATAAGGATAAGGGGAGGGTTTCCCAGTGTTTCAGAGTTTCAGCAAATTTTTTGACAGCTTCTTTTATATTTAATGTGTATATTTCCTCTGGATCTGCTGAAAATTTTAGGCCCAGATAAGTTAGAGTATGTTTTACTTCTTTAAAAGTTTGAGTATCTGAGTCTGTTTTTTTATGCACCCATAATACTTCTGATTTATTTTTATTCATTTTGTAACCAGAGAATGCTCCGAATTCTTCCACTATTTGACATATTAGTTTAAAATTTCTATGGGAATGTTTAGTAAAAATTAGCAGATCATCTGCATAAACTGCTAATTTAATTTCCTTCCCTTGTATACTTATTCCTGGAATCTTAGATCTAAGTATATTAAGTAATGGTTCCAGGGCTAAATTAAAGATTAAGGGGGACAGGGGGCACCCTTGTCTAGTTCCTCTTAAAAGTGGGAAAGACTTCGTTTTATCTTTATTTATAATTAGAGTAGCTTGGGATTTTTTATATAATAATTCGATCATGTTATAAGAGTTTCCAGAGAATCCGAATTTATCTAGTGTTGTGAATATATGGTCCCATACTATAGAATCGAACGCTTTGTGTGCATCCAGCGCTATTATAGAAAGATCTTCTTCACTTATTTTCTTATTAAATTTTTTATTATACCAGACATCTGCCAATGTTATATATAATTTCCTTAGATTAATGTTGGATGAGCGTCCTTTCATGAAACCTGTTTGGTCCTGATGAACTACCTCCCCGAGTATTACTTGTATTCTTTTAGCTATAATACTTGTAATTAACTTATAATCGGTATTTAATAATGATATTGGTCTATAAGACTCTATTAATTGCGGATCTTTCCCTGGTTTCGGTATAATAATTATTGCGGATTCATTAAAATCTGTAGAGGGCATAAGTTGCCCTGTCCAGAACTTATTGAGTAATAATGTTATTGTGGGTGTAATTTCTGCAACCAGGATTTTGTAGAATTCGGGGGGTAGTCCATCAGGACCAGCAGCCTTATTACTAGCTAAGTTTCTAATAGTTTGTGCTACTTCCTCCTCAGAAATCATTTCATTAAGTTTGTTTAGCTGGGTTGTATTCATTTTTGGGACCGTTACTGTTTTCCAAAACTGTTCTTTTATATTTTCGTCTATAGGAAATGATGAATATAGCTTTGAGAAGTATTCATAAAATGCTTCTTGGATCTCTTTAAGGTCGGTTATCACCCTACTCCCTATTTTTAGCCCGGATATAAATTTACTTTTCTTTTGATTATTACTTATTTGGGCCAGAAATCTTCCGGCTTTATTACCAAATCTGTAAAACTTTGCACATCTTTTCATATCCTCCTTAATTTCATTTTGGGTAAAAAAATTATCCCTATTCTGTTTTGCCAACACATATTTTTCCCAATTAATCTTTGATCTTTTATCCAAGAATTTTGTATATGCATTAGTTAAGGCCTTGGTTACTTGTTGTTTCTTATAATTTAATTTTTTTTTCATCTTAATTACGAAAGAAGTGATCTCTCCCCTAAGTACTGCTTTCGCAGTATTCCAGTATATATTGGTTTTATTCCAATAACTATTATTAAATCTGCCATACTCCTTCCACTTTTCTTTCAGAAAACTTATGAATTTGGGGTTATTTAATAAATATTTTGGGGAAAAAAATGAACCTGGTTGCTTTATAGGAGGTGTATTAAAGGTGATGCTAATAGGGGCATGGTCTGATAGTGTAATTTGCTCTATCTTAGCTTCTTGTATCGGATTGATCAAACTTTCCGATACCAAGAAAATATCTATTCTTGAAAGGGAATGTTTAGTTTTGGAAAGGCATGTGAATTCCCTCCCGTCCGGATTCTTAATCCTCCAGATATCCTGTACATTTAAGTCTTTTTTTAAATTTTTAAGTATTATACTTTCCCTTTTCCTTTTGGCCCCCATATTCCTTTGACCTCTCAAATCCTTTATTTTACTTTCCCCAGTTACTTTCTGTCTATCTAGGAGTAAGTTTGGGGTGAGGTTAAAATCTCCTCCAATTATTAGTTTTTTATCTGAATAGATCATCAATTGGTCTCTTATCTTCCTCCAGAATTCTGGATCCTCACTATTAGGGCCGTATATATTACAAAGTATATATTCCTTGCCTTGAATCACAGCTGACAAAATGATATACCTTTCCTCCTTATCTAATATTATATTACTAATAGTGTATTCTAGCATCTTGCTAAATAAGATGGCTACTCCTTTTTTCCTTAAACTACATGGAGTAAAGATTACTTCCTTTATCCAACCCCCCTTTAATTTAGCTGCTTCCTCGCTTTTTAGATGTGTTTCTTGGAGGAAGGTTATCTGGGCTCCTAGTTTCTTTGCATGCTTCAATACAGATTTCCTTTTTATAGGTGACGTAATTCCAACTATATTCCATGATATAATTTTAAGAGACATTTTACTCTATTTGAGTGATAATTTAAAAATAAATCTTTTAATCTTGGGCATCTAGCCCAGTAATAAAACCAGCATTCCTGCTTCAAAAAATAAGAACTCAAAAAAAAGCGGGCCCACTGCCTGCCTGTACCCGCTTGTAAGACCCTTTGTCTACTATCTATCTTCACATTATACTTTTTCATTGCCATGGTTATTTTCTAAGAAAATTTTAACTTCTGCCTCCTCTGTAAACAATTTGTTGCCCTCTTTCAGTTGTATATTTATCTTTGCTGGTTATAATAACCTGGCTTTCCAGCCCATTTGAATAAGCTTCGTGCAATAAGGTGCCATAATGCGTCTTTTATTGGAGGTTTCAATCGAATAATCATTAAATAATAATAATTTTTTCCCTTTATACATTAGTTCATTATTTAATTTCCTATATGCGTTGAACATTGTTATCTTATCCTGAAAGTTTAACATCTTCATGATGACTGCTCTATTAAAATTCTCTCCTTGTGTTGTTTTTTTGACTGGGCCTATCCTGTGAATTCTTTCTACTATAATTGTAGATTCAGTTCTATCAATTTTTAGAATATGCGGTAATTCGCTCTCTGCAAACTCCTTGAGCTCTCTATCTGTTATGCTTTCTGGTAAGCCGATTAATCTAATGTTATTCCGCCTTGTGCGGTTCTCCAGGTCTTCCAGTTTTGCTTTAATTGCTTCAAGTTGTGTTGACATATTTTGTGTTATCTGGTCCTTTTGTAGCTCTCTATCTTCAATGTCTGATACCCTCTGTTCTACATGGCTAATCCTTGTCGCAAAGTATTTAACTTCGTTAGAGAGTTCATTTATACTATGTTGTATAGAATCAAATTTAGGAGAGAAGAGTGCATTTAATTGCCTAACTAAATCTCCATTATTTGGTGCAGTGTTTTCTTCTAAATCTTCCAGAACCTCTAGGTTAGGTTTGTTACTTTTTTTATCTTGATTTTTATTTCTGGATGACATTGTGGGTGATTTTAACTTATTTTTGGATATATATTTATCCATCAATCTATGTGTAAAATCTTGTGCATATATCTGTGTGTATATATTTAATTGTGAAATACCAAGTGTTTTTTTTTTAAATGTTATGTCCTGGTGGACTTATTTTACCCCGTGTTTTGAGTAATTTAGTGAAAAAAGAAAGAAAAAAAAAAAAAAGTGTCTGAGTGTCTACCTACTACCCTTTTCTTCTCTCGTATTAATGTTCTATTTCTTCTTTCTTTTGTTTTACATACTACTTCAGAAAGCTACTTATATTAATACCACCTTGTCAATCTCTTATATATATTTCTTTATTGTGCTCTAGGCACTATTACTCCAGCAGCAAGTTCCCTTGCTGCTGTTGACTATTAGTTCCAATTCAGTTTTCTCTATATAGTTATAGATAGTGCTTCTCTAATCTATGAGAGGAAAGGCACAGGCACAAACAGGGAGAGCCTTGATATCAGTATGTACAATATTCAGCGATTTCCTTATTTAGATGTATACCCTTTCATGACCAATCCATTTACTCTTAGCTTTGTTTCTCTAGCAGAAAAGTATCTTGCTGTTATTAGCTATTAATTCCAGACAATTTTTCTATTTATACCTATGCTTAATGAGCTATACATATAAGCATGCTGATCTAATCAAGGAGATTATACCAATTGGATTATACCAGTCTGCAGAAAGATAGCCAAAGAGGGAAAGTCAAAACAAGGCCAGACAAAAAGAGAGAGCATGAAAAGAAGAAAAGCAAAGAAAGAGAAAAAGGACCAATATGTCCAATATTTTTATAAATATATCCTTCCACCGTTAGTCAATTTTCCCCCTTTATCCAATCTATCCCTGTCATACCATGTATATTGATGTATATAAGATTACAACCATAATTGAAAACAACCATATATGGTAAAGTAATATTTCAGATCAGGTAAAGAAAAGGTAGGGGGGAACACATAGAGATTCAATACAAATTATTGCGCCATTGACATTACCAACTCTTTAGAGTATATAATATGCCTCTTATCTCTTTAAATTGTTCAGTGTTCAGTTTCAAGCTTCTTCCTTTCTTTTTTTTTCTCTTTTTCCCCTCCCTTTTCCTAATATGTGTTCCTTAAAGAGCTTATTGCTATTTTATCAACCAGTTGTATTTTTAGTACTCCTCAATACAGCTTTTAATTGTCCCAATCAGTATATATGATCTATTTGTATTCCTTCTGGTTGCGAGGTATTTATCCAACTTATCTTCTGGTCAGATCTTATGAGATATAGATAGGGAGAAAGAGGAAAAGAGCAACCAAAAAAACAGATGCTTTCCAAATCAAACCCCGATTTTTACTGCTAGAGATTTCTATTAGGGTAAAGGCAGGGAAGATGTCTTAACTGTTAACTTCAGTATGTCCCTTTAATACTCAGCAGGCAACTCTGTTCCACCTTTCTTTGTATTCAGATTATCTTAAAAAGAGAGCTGCCTTATCTTGTGAAATCTTTAAATATAGAGACTGAATTTTTTGCGTATTAATCGTAAGAGTCCATCCATACCGTCCATATATCAGACTACTTTGTTTAACTCCCATGAGTATAGGCCCTCTTTATATGTACACTGCAACACTGGTATTCTTCCCTTTTCCTTAATAAGAGCTTATAGAGCTTATGTGTTGTCTTTAGTCAAAGTGTTGGTGCAGGACAGACTATTTATGGCAGTTCCAATGTGTTCTTTGTCCTCTTTTCAGTGTTCATTAATAGATCAAAGCAAGATTTTGTTTAAAATGTTTTGGCAATTTTAACGGTGTGCCTTCAACTCTGGGCCCTACATATAGCAGGTAATCCCTCTATCCACTCCTAAGGATTGTCCACCCAGGTTGACCCTTCTGTTTGTCTTCTCAAGCCTTATAAACCGTTTAACTGCTTTGATATCAATTACCCTTTTAAACCATTGTACTACTTAAGCAGGGTACTTATCTGGTTGTTGTTTTCCAATGTTCGCCATCCAAGTCTGTCCCCATTTTCCTCTGCACAGCTGTGTACCTGCACCGCTGATTACTTTAGCCAAGTGATACCCTGGCGTCCTCTGCCCACGTGGAGGAGGGGGGGCTTTAGCCCGGTGCGCTGGAGGTTATGACGGTATGTACAGTGCCTCCTCTTCGCACTCTCCGATCAAACACCTGGACGCCTTCTGAGTATCGCTCCAATTCGTCCGGGACCGCCTAGAGAGATATGTCCGGGACCGCCTAGAGAGATATGCCCCTGGAGCTTGGCTTGTAGCTGATGCTTCGATGCAGACGCTTACTGCTTGCCTGCTGCGTGACCGCTTCCGCCAGAAGTCCAATTGCATCATGTTTATTACGTAATTAAGCATTATTAAATTTATGGAGCTTGATGCCCCTTGAAGGCTCGCCGGAAACAGAAGTTATGAAGCAGCGGTCTAAAGACCCCTGCTCCACAATTTGTCCGTCTGCTCTGAGGCCACGGACAGAAATCAACCCGATCAAATACAATTGGGTTGATTGATACCCCCTGCTAGCGGACGATTGACCGCGAATCTACAGGAGGCGGCATTGCACCAGCAGTTCACAAAAACTTCTGGTGCAATGATAAATGCCAACAGCGTATGCTGTCGGCATGTATCGATGTGCAGCGGACATGATACGCTACTTGATCTAGCTACACAAATATTGTCTATGGTTCAAAACGTTAGCTCAACAAAAAATATGAATTTTGAAGTGGGTGGCTGGAGCACGAGTATTAAAGTGGCACGGCTAGATTACAAAGTAAGTTACAGCGCTTCTTCATTAGAATTGATCAATTAAAGTCCCTTTAAAATATTGCTTAGATTTAGTACCTGATTTTAAAACATGTAAAGTTCACCGTCACTTTAAAGGGATATAGTTGTCAACATTTAAAGGACCACTCAATGCAGTAGAATCGCATAATTAACAAGTGCATAATAAAAAGACGAGGCAATAACACCTACTCTGAATTTCAAATAAGCAGTAGATTTTTTGTATGACAAATTTATTTTTTTCTCCCATTTTCCAGCCCCCTGTATCATGTGACAGGCATCAGCCAATCACAGACTAGTTTACGTATACCTTGTGAGCTTGCGCACATGCTTAGTAATATCTTCTTCCCCAGAAAATGTGAATACAAAAAGGCAGTGCAACATTTGATAATGGAAGTAAATTGGAAAGTGGTTTAAAACTGTATGCTCTTTCTGAATCATTAAAGTTTATTTTGACTTCTTGAGTGTCCCTTTAGATGCACGTAAAAGGATGGGGGTCTCCTACCTTTAGCTGAGTTTCCTTACAAGTCTTTATACCTTACTGCCCACCAAATGTCTCCGTTTCAAGTCGCCCTAGACTACCAACCTAGAGTCTTTCCTCCAGAGTGTGCAATCTCTATTGTACCAGCAGCTAAAAAGAGAACGGCTCATCTCCTATACCATTGGAAACTGGTTAGAAAGTTACTTCTTCTAACTTCCCAACTATACCATAAACAAGCCAACAGAAAATGCCAAATGGCTCCTTCCTATCGACCAGACGACTTAGTCTTAGTTATCTGCCAAATTAGGTCCTCGATTCATTGACCCATTTCACATCCTAAAACAAGCAAATTCAGTGGATTATCATCTAGTTCTTTCATCCTCCCTTGATATATATCCTGTGTTTCATGTCTCCCTATTGAAACCTGCAATAAAAAACTGATTTTACAAAGTATCTAAACTTCCCTCTCCCATAGAAATCGATGGTCAAACAGAGTACGAAGTGGACAACATTTTGGACTCTAAATGGAGAGGCCCTAGACTTCTGTACCTTGTGAATTGGAAAGACTAACCAATCACGGACCATTCTTTGGTATCTGCCAAAGACCTACATGCTCCCTCACTTGTAAAATCTTTTCATCACCTCCATTCTGACAAGCTCTGTGGTCCCAGGAGGGACTCTTGAAGGAGGCTCTGTCATAGCATGCCCAGAATCAGTCCTGGAACCTCCAGTCTCTGGCCGGTTGCCTTGTCACTTGAGCCACTGGAGGGCTACACTAGACAGTATTTTGGGGGCATTTGGGACAGATAAAATTAACTAGGGATCCGATTTATGGTTAATTTTATAAGCCCTAATTGCTACCGCGAGGCTGAGGTAGCAATAATATCTAGAAGTCAATACCAACTGTTTCTGATTTAATATATTTAATCCACCTTACTGAGTAGAGATGCAACAATTATTTGGGCATAGAAGAAGAAAATGGATAACAAAAGCAAGGTATAGAGAAAACACACACAACACACAAATATAGTCATTTAATATTGTGACTCCTACAGGACAATGACATCATATATTTCAGGATATGTGGGAAGAAATATTCATGGTATCAGCTTTCCGCATCTAACTTAATTTAATACAGAGTTTATCTTGCTTGTTTAACTGTGGCACACTTGGGTATAGGACAGTTTATCTGGTACATTTCATTGTGGTACATTTGACTTGTGTCCTTTCATTGTGGCCCTTTAGCCACACCTGCCTTTGTAACACTTTTTCATCATCATATAATTTCCCTGCCACTTTACTTGTTAGGGATGCATGAGAGTAGCACTAAGGAACACTGCTTCCTGTGATACACTGTATTTTTACCTTAGCTGCATCAGGGCACACAAAAGAAAACAAAAAACACATAATAATGGCAAGCCCTACCATTACCAAGAAAAACAACTACTATTTCCGAAAAAAAACCTAACATTACAGAAATTAATAAAACGTAACATTACAGAAAATAAAAAAATAACAAAAATAAAAAACCCACAGTTATGCCTACTCTAAAATTAAAGCCCCCTTAAAAAGAAAACATGCAAAAATAAAAAAAAACCCTATACTAACACTAAGGCCTAGATTTGGAGTTTTGCGGTAGAAGGGCTGTTAACGCTCCGCAGGCTTTTTTCTGGCCGCACCATAAATTTAACTCTGGTATCGAGAGTTCAAACAAATGCTGCGTTAGGCTCCAAAAAAGGAGCGTAGAGCATTTTTACCGCAAATGCAACTCTCGATACCAGAGTTGCTTACGGACGCGGCCAGCCTCAAAAACGTGCTCGTGCACGATTCTCCCATAGGAAACAATGGGGCTGTTTGAGCTGAAAAAAAACCTAACACCTGCAAAAAAGCAGCGTTCAGCTCCTAACGCAGCCCCATTGTTTCCTATGGGGAAACACTTCCTACGTCTGCACCTAACACTCTAACATGAACCCCGAGTCTAAACACCCCTACCCTTACACTTATTAACCTCTAACCTCTAACCTCTAACCGCCGCAACCTACGTTATCCCTATGTACCCCTAATCTGCTGCCCTAACATCGCCGACCCCTATATTATATTTATTAACCCCTAATCTGCCCCCCTCAACGTCGCCGACACCTGCCTACACTTATTAACCCCTAATCTGCCGAGCGGACCTCACCGCTATTCTAATAAATGTATTAACCCCTAAAGCTAAGTCTAACCCTAACACTAACACCCCCCTAACTTAAATATAATTTACATCTAACGAAATAAATTAACTCTTATTAAATAACTTATTCCTATTTAAAGCTAAATACCTGTAAAATAAATCCTAATATAGCTACAATATAAATTATATTTATATTATAGCTATTTTAGGATTAATATTTATTTTACAGGCAACTTTGTAATTATTTTAACCAGGTACAATAGCTATTAAATAGTTAAGAACTATTTAATAGTTACCTAGTTAAAATAATAACAAATTTACCTGTAAAATAAATCCTAACCTAAGATATAATTAAACCTAACACTACCCTATCAATAAATTAATTAAATAAACTACCTACAATTAACCTAACACTACACTATCAATAAATTAATTAAACACAATTCCTACAAATAAATACAATTAAATAAACTAGCTAAAGTACAAAAAATAAAAAAGAACTAAGTTACAAAAAATAAAAAAATATTTACAAACATAAGAAAAATATTACAACAATTTTAAACTAATTACACCTACTCTAAGCCCCCTAATAAAATAACAAAGCCCCCCAAAATAAAAAATTCCCTACCCTATTCTAAATTAAAAAAGTTAAAAGCTCTTTTACCTTACCAGCCCTGAACAGGGCCCTTTGCGGGGCATGCCCCAAGAATTTCAGCTCTTTTGCCTGTAAAAAAAACATACAATACCCCCCCCCCAACATTACAACCCACCACCCACATACCCCTAATCTAACCAAAACCCCCCTTAAATAAACCTAACACTAAGCCCCTGAAGATCTTCCTACCTTATCGGAACAGCCAATAGAATGCGAGCTCAATCTGATTGGCTGATTGGATCAGCCAATCGGATTGAACTTGATTCTGATTGGCTGATTCCATCAGCCAATCAGAAAATTCCTACCTTAATTCCGATTGGCTGATAGAATCCTATCAGCCAATCGGAATTCGAGGGACGCCATCTTGGATGACGTCCCTTAAAGGAACAGTCATTCGTCGTTCAGTCGTCGGGCCGGATGGATGTTCCGCGCTGGAGGTCTTCAGGATCCTGCCGCTTCGCTCCGGATGGAAGACCATAGAAGATGCCGCCTGGATGATGACTTCAATCGGATGGAAGATCCTCTTCTGCCCCGCTTGGATGAAGACTTTGACCGGATCATGGACCTCTTCAGCCCCCCGCTTGGGCTTGGATCAGGACATCGGAGGAGCTCTTCAGGACGGATCGGTGAACCTGGATGGTGAAGACAAGGTAGGAAGATCTTCAGGGGCTTAGTGTTAGGTTTATTTAAGGGGGGTTTGGGTTAGATTAGGGGTATGTGGGTGGTGGGTTGTAATGTTGGGGGGGGGTATTGTATGTTTTTTTTTACAGGCAAAAGAGCTGAAATTCTTGGGGCATGCCCCGCAAAGGGCCCTGTTCAGGGCTGGTAAGGTAAAAGAGCTTTTAACTTTTTTAATTTAGAATAGGGTAGGGAATTTTTTATTTTGGGGGGCTTTGTTATTTTATTAGGGGGCTTAGAGTAGGTGTAATTAGTTTAAAATTGTTGTAATATTTTTCTTATGTTTGTAAATATTTTTTTATTTTTTGTAACTTAGTTCTTTTTTATTTTTTGTACTTTAGCTAGTTTATTTAATTGTATTTATTTGTAGGAATTGTGTTTAGGTTAATTGTAGGTAGTTTATTTAATTAATTTATTGATAGGGTAGTGTTAGGTTTAATTATATCTTAGGTTAGGATTTATTTTACAGGTAAATTTGTTATTATTTTAACTAGGTAACTATTAAATAGTTCTTAACTATTTAATAGCTATTGTACCTGGTTAAAATAATTACAAAGTTGCCTGTAAAATAAATATTAATCCTAAAATAGCTATAATATAAATATAATTTATATTGTAGCTATATTAGGATTTATTTTACAGGTAAGTATTTAGCTTTAAATAGGAATAAGTTATTTAATAAGAGTTAATTTATTTCGTTAGATTTAAATTATATTTAACTTAGGGGGGTGTTAGTGTTAGGGTTAGACTTAGCTTTAGGGGTTAATACATTTATTATAGTAGCGATGAGCTCCGGTCGTCAGATTAGGGGTTAATAATTGAAGTTAGGTGTCGGCGATGTTAGGGAGGGCAGATTAGGGGTTAATACTATTTATGATAGGGTTAGTGAGGCGGATTAGGGGTTAATAACTTTATTATAGTAGCGCTCAGGTCCGCTCGGCAGATTAGGGGTTAATAAGTGTAGGCAGGTGTCGGCGACGTTGAGGGGGGCAGATTAGGGGTTAATAAATATAATATAGGGGTCGGCGGTGTTAGGGGCAGCAGATTAGGGGTACATAAGGATAACGTAGGTGGCGGCGCTTTGCGGTCGGAAGATTAGGGGTTAATTATTGTAAGTAGCTGGCGGCGACGTTGTGGGGGGCAGGTTAGGGGTTAATAAATGTAATACAGGGGTCGGCGGTGTTAGGGGCAGCAGATTAGGGGTACATAAGTATAACGTAGGTGGCGGTCGGCAGATTAGGGGTTAAAAAATTTAAATCGAGTGGCGGCGATGTGGGGGGACCTCGGTTTAGGGGTACATAGGTAGTTTATGGGTGTTAGTGTACTTTAGGGTACAGTAGTTAAGAGCTTTATGAACCGGCGTTTGCCCAGAAAGCTCTTAACTCCTGCTATTTTCAGGCGGCTGGAGTTTTGTCGTTAGAGCTCTAACGCTCACTTCAGAAACAACTCTAAATACCAGCGTTAGAAAGATCCCATTGAAAAGATAGGATACGCAATTGACGTAAGGGGATCTGCGGTATGGAAAAGTCGCGGCTGAAAAGTGAGCGTTAGACCCTTTAATCACTGACTCCAAATACCAGCGGGCGGCCAAAACCAGCGTTAGGAGCCTCTAACGCTGGTTTTCACGGCTACCGCCGAACTCTAAATCTAGGCCTAAGTTTCTATAGCTATTTTTAGATATTTTTCTACAAACAATACAACCCCATTCTGCAATAAAAGTTACCCCCTTACCTCCAAAAACCTATCTAAAAACCCTACTCTAAAAACTGCCCTGATAAGGGCATTTAGTAGAGCATTACCCTAAAGCTCTTTTGCTGCCCAATTAAAAAAAACACAACCCTATTCTAAAAAAAAACTATCCTAAAAAACACATTACCCTAAAAATGGCATTTGGTTGAGCATTGCCTTTAGAAGGACATTTGGTAGGGCAGTTTCCTAAAGCTCTTTTGCTGCCCAATAAAAAAAAACTATTCTAAAAAAAACTATCCTAAAAAACAGTTGCCCTGCAAAGGGCATTTGGTTGGGCATTGCTTGCTCCTCCCTCCTCACACTTAGGTCCTTGTGCAGATCTATTCAACTACAAACAATCTTCTTTTCAGTGAGCTTCTTGAAACTTAGTATGGGTTGATTCTGTGTACATAGATTTGCAGGTAAGCAATGACATTAAAGGGACAATGAAGTAAAAATTAAACTTTCATGATACAGAAAGAACATGCAATTTTTAACAATTTTCAAATTGACTTTTCTTATCTAATTTGCTTTATTCTCTTGGTATCCATTGTTGAAAAGCCTGCATAGGTAAACTCAGAAGCAATGCTTTACTGTGAGCTAGCTGCTAGTCACTGTCTCACCCAATGTATTTAGCTATGCCCTTTTAGAGCATTGCTCTCCTTTAACAAAGGATTCCAAGAGAATGAAGCAAATCTGATAATAGAAGTAAATCTGAAATCTGAAAATTGTATGCTCTATTTGAAAGCCAAAAGTTATCTTTCATGATTATATCCCTTTAAGGCATGGAGGGGGAACCTTGGCCCTCCAGATGTTTCAGACCTACTGTATATTTCCCATGATGCTCAACTGGACTTCAGATTGCCTAAGCATCATGGGTAATGTAGTTCTGAAACACCAGGAGGGCCAAGGTTTCCCATCCCTGCATTGAGGTCTATTTATCAACTCTGTATGTTAATGTTATAACATTTTGCTGTGAAGAAGGGGAATGTTATTTCTGCAGCAGACACAAATTTACAGTTTTAAGAACTACAAAATCAATACTATGTGATAATATCTTCAAGATAGAAAAATTGTCCAAACTAATCTGACAAAAACCTTTGGGAGAGCATGACATTGTGAATTAATTTACCCAAAAAAAACATTAAAGCCATGAATAAACAGCATCTTGCTATATAATTAAAAACTATTTTTTTTACAGGATGAATAACCTTTCAATTATAATGTATCTTAAATAGAAACTATCTTTAGATAGATTTTTCCTCAAAAAGCATTTTTTTTTTAAAATCCTATTTAAATAGAAAGAAAAAAATCGGATTTAAAGGCAAGGTAAACTTGTGTGCACTCGTTAACTATTTCTTAAATATCATTCAAAATTAGCATAAGTTTCATTCATCATTTTCAATCTATCTCTATCTATACCCGCAATTCTTATTTTTAAAACTTTATACAGCAACGATTCCTCGGCCGCCCGACTTTATTATAAAAATGATTGACACTTCTCTAACACAATGGGGCATATGTATCAAGGTCTCTCGGACCTGATCCGACAGTGTGGATCAGGTCCGACAGACCTCGCTGAATACAGCGAGCAATACGCTCGCCGTATTCAGCATTGCACCAGCAGCTCACAAGAGCTGCTGGTGCAACGCCGCCCCCTGCAGACTCACGGCCATTAGGCCGCCAGCAGGGGGGGTGACAATCAACCCGATTGTACTCAATCGGGTTGATTTCCGGCGATGTCTGTCCGCCTGCTCAGAGCAGGCGGACAGGTTATGGAGCAGCGGTCTTTGTGACCGCTGCTTCATAACTGCTGTTTTTGGCGAGCCTGCAGAAACACGGGGCATCAAGCTCCATACGGAGCTTGATACATATGCCCCTGTGTCCTCCAATCAACGCTTTCTCCACATGGTGGTGAACACAGCATATCCTACGTCATAGGAGCGCAGAGAGCATGCGTCCGACCGTAATCCTCTACACTATTCACCACGCTCGTTCATGAGTCGCACATGCTCCTTGAAACTTACAGTGTACTGCATCAAACAGCTGCGCAGAGATCGTCTGTCTGATACATTGAATACAATGTATCTTACGAAAGTTGCGCATGCGCATATATTTTTATCCGTAAACGCGCAAAATGCCGACGTCGATAGCGGGTGGGTTGGGTCTCTACGATGAGACAAAGAAAAGCGGAAGTAGAAGCGGGGAGGAGCTTTAGAAGAAACGGTAGGGATAAAATCATTTATTATTCATCAAAATACGTTTTGCAAAGATTATAAAAAGTTAGCGACTGCATTTCAGTGTTAAATAGCACACTATAGGTGTTTTCAAATGTACCTAACTTTACCTTTACTTTAAAGGGATAGGAAACCCCAAAATTTTCTTTCATGAGTTGGATAAAACATACAATTTTAAATAACTTTAAAATTTACTTCTATTGTCAAATTGTCTTAATTTTCTTGTTACCCTTTGTTGAATGAACAGCATTGCACTACTGGCAGCTAGATAAACACATCTAGTAAGCCAATCACAAGAGACAAATGTGTGCAGGCACCAATCAGCAGCTAGCTCCCACTAGTGTAGGATATGTGCATATTCTTTTTCAACAATGGATTCCAAGAGAACAAAACATATTCGAAAATAGAAGTGAATTTAAAAGTGTCTTAAAATGACATGCTCTATCTGAATCATGGTGAACTTAATTTTGACTTTCCTATCCCTTTAAATAAAAAAAATCCAATTTAAAGGGACAGTCAACCATAGAATTGTTAATGTTTTAAAAGATAGATAATCCCTTTATTACTCATTCCCCAGTTTTGCATAACCAACACAGTTATATTAATGTACTTTTTACCTTTGTGATTACCTTGTATCTAGGAACCTTCTTCCAGCCCCCTGATCACATGACTGTGACTGTTTATTATCTATTGTCTTAAATTTAGCATTGTATTGTGCTAGATCTTAAATAACTTTCTGTGCCTGAACACAGTGTTATCTCTATAGCCCACATGTACTTTCTGTCTCTTTGTTTTGAAAAGAGATTTAAAAAGCATGTGATAAGAGGCAGCCCTCAAAAGCTTAGAAATTAGCATATGAGCCTACCTATGTTTAGTTTAAACTAAGAATACCAAGAGAAAAAAGCAAATTTGATGATAAAAGTAAATTGGAAAGTCAATTAAAATTAAAAGTCTTATCTGAATAATGAAAGTTTCATTTATACTTGACTGTCCCTTTAAATAAAAAAATCTGATTGTTTTGATTTTTTTTTAAATCATTGATCTTTATCCACACCATTTGAATTAAAAGCTCAAAGTGTTTACTGTCATTGTAAGTGTAAATATTTAACAAACATAAATGATTAACAATAGGAGCTAGAACAGGAACTAGACAGGTCATATTAATAAAACTAGCCATGTGTAGTTATTTATAAAAAATAGATATGGGTTATTTTTCCACTGAACTCCAGATCTTAAAACTAGAACACATAGAGCACAGAAAAGACACAATCTATGTGTAGTATTATGGTAAAATGACAATTACTTTATTATGATAAGATTGCACTCACAAGATTAAACCTCAAACATATGAGGTATGGTTATGGTTACAGCAATTCACTGATGTTCCTCTCGGCAAAACACAGCTGCTCCCTTTCAATGCTGATTTGGTCTCCGATACAACCGTTCCCTCAGCTTAGGACAGAGAGTCTCTAGTAATGCCAAATGTTGTCTGGGTACTTCAGTGAGCTAAAAGAAGGGTATACACTATTGTTGCTTAAAGTGTCTGCCAAAAACTTTGTACTAAAGTGGTTTTGCCAGTTTAATAATTTTACTAGTTTCCCATGCTCCATTCTACTCCTAGCTTAATTCTCTATTACCAATTTATTCAATGAATGCTGCAAGATCAATATCCCTATTCATTCCATTCGGTTCAATTGTTCCCAATCTATGGATCCAATAAGTCTCGCAATGTCTCAACTATAGAAGTTTGTCCCCACCTCTTACAGCTCTTTTAACTTGTTTTATTGCCTTCACTTTCAGTCCATTTTCATCTTTATTATGTTTCTCAAGAAAGTGGACTGACACTCCATGGTTCATAATACCTTGTCTGATAAGGTGCTCACCTAAGCTAGTCTTTAAAAACCTCTTTGTGCGCCCAATATAAAATTTCCATACCATATACTGTATACCTGTATACCAACAGGTATACAGTATATTTGGACCTACAGTTGATGAGTTCCCTTATTTCATACTCATCATTACCACCAAATGTATGTTTCTTTGGGTGTATATGAGCACAACATTCACAATTTGCCCTTCCACATCCAAAAAACCCTTTTGATTTATCCATAAGCCAATTTCTTTTCTCTCCCTGTTTAAGTAGACTAGGACATATAATATTCTTTAAGCTCATATTTCTCTTATACACTATTTTGCAATCCTTTTATATGCACTTATTAAGGGCTAGATTTATCAAGCCCCTGCGGCAGCAAGTTCTCACAAGAACTCCCTCCCCTGTATGCCTCAGCATTGATAAATCTAGCCCTAAGGATTGGATCTTAAATAACCAAGGGCCATTGTTTCCTCACTGCTTTGTCAACTTCTTTAAAGGCATAATTGTAGTTAGTGACAAAATGTACCTCTCTCTTATCTGAATTTGCCCCTTCCTTCCTATTACTCTTTTTCCCAAAAAGGTCCCTTCGATCCAGGCCCTTCACTTTCTCCTGGGCTTCCTCCAATAGGTCTCTAGGATATCCTTTAGCTAAAAATCTCTGTTTAATAACTTCTGACTCAGTTTCATAGTCTGATTGTCTAGTACAGTTTCGTTTTGCTCTCTGAAACTGACTTAACGGTATATTTTGTATCCACTTCGGGTGGTTTCCACTTCTGGCATGCAAATACCCGTTCATGTCAGTTACCTTCCTATATAGCTTCGTACATACCATATTACCACTATTTTCTATTTCCAAATCCAAAAACGTGACTTTTTCTCGACTATATTCTGCAGTGAATTTCAAGTTTAAAAAATTCCTATTCACATATTTCTTAAACTCCTCTATATGTGTCACATCTCCTGCCAAAGTATCAGAATATCATCTATAAAACGATACAATTTATATAGATGTTCTCTAAATGGGTTGGTGTCACTGAATATAAATAAATCCTCCCACCAACCCATGTAAAGATTTGCAAAGTTGGGAGCCCTTTTGGTACCCATGGCTGTACTTGTTGTTTGTACAAAATATGTTATCAAACATAAAATAGTTCCTACTCAATATAAATTTAATGGATTCTCCCACAAACTCACTTTGTAGCTCATTAATGAAACCTGCATTGTTAAGGAAATATTTCACTGCTGTGATCCCTAGATCATGTGGTATAGATGTGTATAAGGAGCTTACATCCAAAGTCACCCATATTAGATTATCTCTCCATTCAAAACCCTCCAATTGTTCAGGCAAGGTACTAGAGGTTTTAGAATATGATCCACATATTCAGACAATTTTGACGTGAGCCCACCTATACTGGACACAATCGGCCTCCCCGGGGGGTCTACAACCCCTTATGGATTTTGGGTAGGTGATGGGGTATCACTGGATCTCTCATTTCCAGGAATTCATTTCCATTTTTGTTAATACCCCACTCTCTCTCCCCTTTATGAAGTGGCTATTATATTCACATAAGAATTAATTTGTAGGATTCCTCATCAATAAAGTATATGAGTAATCTCAATGCCTCTTTCATATACTTGTCTCTATCTTGAATGACCACAACTCCCCTCTTGTCTGCACATCGTATCACTTTTTCCATATTATCCTTTAGATTCTGTATCACTACCTTTTCTTTTTTGTTCAAATTACAATTCTTACTTTGAGCCTTTTTCTTTCTTGCTTTCCTACACACTTCCTTTAGTTCCCTCTCTATCAATGTAGTAAACATTGGTATGTAGTTCCCCTTAGAGTTCACTGGGTAGAAAGTCGACTTCTTTCTTATATGTATATGATCTACAGGAATATCCCTTGCTTCATTCTCTAGGGACTCAAGAATACCTGCTATTCCTGAAAAACTATTCTCCATCTCTTTCATCCCCTCTGCTCCAACTTGTACCGTGGTATCTATAGACTCATCCATATCATGACCCGGGGAATCTCAAATCTCTATTACGTTCCCCCTAATCTTATATTCAAGTATTTGGAAATATCTAGCTAGAGTGAGCTTCCTCACAAAATTTTCCAGGTCTATATACAGTTCAAATTCATTAGGGACGTTTGCTGGTGCATACGATAAACCCTTTTTTAGGAGCGATAATTCATCGTCTGTTTTGGTAGAGATATTAAATATCTTTTGTTCATGTTCTTCTAATAATGTTTTTATTTGCCCTTTTTCATTTTTGGCTCTACACGCCACTCCTTCTCTACATCCTCATTTTCGCTTTCTATATTTCTTTTGGGATTTCTGTTTATCTCCTGAGTACTGTACCCTAAAAAATGTTCCTCTAGGGTCTCCTTATTTCTTGGAAAATATTCCCCTATCTTACATTGTCTCTCATTCATTTTCATTTCCCTATTTTCCCTTCCATCCCGCCCCCCCCCCCCCCCATGTGAATTCTTATTTTTTGGTATTGCTCCTAACCTTTCATTCCAATCCTGGCCATTCCCCCTATATCCTCTCGTATCTATATTGGAATTTTGTCTTCCCCATGGATCATGATTTTCATACCCAGGGTTAGTGTTCCTATTTTTATTATTATTCATAGCAGAATGTTTATTTTTATTTTTATTATAATTTCCTTTGATGTTTTGATATTCTTTTGAAGTCATTATATCATCTTTATTTCTCTCCTTAGTATCATTCTTTTTATTCTTGTTATGATAATTATTGCTATTTTTATTTTTGGCTTTATTGGGTTTGTTTCTTGGCTGACCATTTACATAGAATCTCCCTGACTCCTGATGGACCTCATCTGCTTGTTCATTATCCTTCTTGATTTGGGTTATTTCCCTGTTTCTTTCCTCTTCTGTGTTAGAAATTCTGTTTTTTTCTTCTTCATTATAACTTCTTTTTCAAATTTATCTAGTGAAACCCGATTCCTTTTATCTAATTCCCTATATAGAACATCATCCTTATGAATATTTAAAAGGGATTCTATATTGGTTATTTCCTTTGTTAATTTTCTCACTTTCTTTTCTCTATAGCGAATAAGTATTGACATTAATTTATTGGAACATTCCCCCAAGGCTTGTCAATTTTTCTAATTTCCTAAAGAGATATTTGGGGTTCTCCTTATTCGCTGTTTCAACCTGTGTAACGGACAACACTCTACTCCATGTTGTAGGATCAAAATATCTACCAAATGGGACCTCTACCTGTACATCATCCATACCCTCAGCCATAGTTTGCAGCTCTGTTCACGTTTATACCACCAAAAGAAAAACACAATATTCCACTAAAAACAATAGAGCACCTCTTCCCCTCCTATATGGCTGATAAAAGAGAGACTATGGGTGGGGGGTGTATATAGTTACACCGGTACTAGGTCAGAATAACCTTTTTTATGAAATTTAATAAAATAAAACTAGTAATTCCTCAAATCCTTCGTAATACTGGCTATCAAATTCTTAAGAGAAAAAATTATATATACATATATGTGTGTAAAACCATAACATATAAAACCAATATACACTTGGTATTGTCCACACAAAGATCCCCACAGAAAAACTCAAAAAGTCTTATCTTAAAGAATTTTTCAAGGTTCCTTTTTCCTTTTCCTTTTCTTTTCCGTTCCTGTGTTTATAGATCTGTTCACTCTTGTTTGTGTCTACAGCTCCTCAAAAGGGAACTGGTGTAGTGTCCAAAAAATCACTCAACTCCAGATCTAAAAACAAGAACACAATGGGGCCTATCTGCAGGCTCGCCAGAAACAGCAGTTATGAAGCAGCGGTCACAAAGACCGCTGCTCCATAATCTGTCCGCCTGCTCTGAGCAGGCGGACAGACATCGCCGGAAATCAAACCGATCGAGTACGATCGGGTTGATTGACACCCCTCTGCTGGCGGCTGATTGGCCGCAAGTCTGCAGGGGGCGGCGTTGCACCAGCAGCTCTTGTGAGCTGCTGGTGCAATGCTGAATATGGCGAGCGTATTGCTCGCCGTATTCAGCGAGGTCTGGTCAGGTCCGCCAGACCTTGATAAATAGGGGCCATAGAGCGCAGAAAAGACACAATCTAAGTGTAGTATCATGGTAAAATGACAATTACTTTATTATGATAAGATTGCACTCCCAAGATTAAACCTAAAACATATGAGGTATGGTTATAGCAATTCACTGATGTCCCTCTCGGCAAAACACAGCTGCTCCCAAAATAGTGTTGTACACGTAAGCGTATGTACATATACGTTTATGTGCATTGGTGTATATGGATATGTGTACAGAATGATGGGAATGTAGTTTCTATATATTGTAAGTTCCCACAGGAATAGGGCCCTCAATTCCCCCCTGTATTTGTCTGTAAAATATTCGCCTAGATTTAGAGTTCTGCGTTAGCCGTCCAAACCAGCGTTAGAGGGTCCTAACGCTGGTTTTTACCGCCCGCTGGTATTTAGAGTCAGTCATGAAAGGGTCTAACGCTCACTTTCCAGCCGTGACTTTTCCATACCGCAGATCCCCTTACGTCAATTGCGTATCCTATCTTTTCAATGGGATCTTTCTAACGCCGGTATTTAGAGTCTTGGCTGAAGTGAGCGTTAGAAATCTAACGACAAGACTCCAGCCGCAGAGAAAAGCCGGTAGTTAAGAGCTTTCTGGGCTAACGCCAGTTCATAAAGCTCTTAACTACTGTGCTCTAAAGTACACTAACACCCATAAACTACCTATGTACCCCTAAACCGAGGCCCCCCCACATCGCCGCCACTCTATTAAATTTTTTTAACCCCTAATCTGCCGACCACACACCGCCGCCACCTACATTATCCCTATGTACCCCTAATCTGCTGCCCTTAACATCGCCGACCCCTACATAATATTTATTAACCCCTAATCTGCCCCCCCCCCAACGTCGCCGCTACCTACCTACAATTATTAACCCCTAATCTGCCGACCGGACCTCACCGCTACTATAATAAAGTTATTAACCCCTAATCCGCCTCACTCCCGCCTCAAAAACCCTATAATAAATAGTATTAACCCCTAATCTGCCCTCTCTAACATCGCCGACACCTAACTTCAAGTATTAACCCTTAATCTGCCGACCGGACCTCGCCGCTACTCTAATAAATGTATTAACCCCTAAAGCTAAGTCTAACCCTAACACTAACACTCCCCTAAGTTAAATATAATTTAAATCTAACAAAATAAAATAAATCTTATTAAATAAATTATTCCTATTTAAAGCTAAATACTTACCTGTAAAATAAACCCTAATATAGCTACAATATAAATAATAATTATATTGTAGCTATTTTAGGATTAATATTTATTTTACAGGCAACTTTGTATTTATTTTAACCAGGTACAATAGCTATTAAATAGTTAATAACTATTTAATAGCTACCTAGATAAAATAATTACAAAATTACCTGTAAAATAAATCCTAACCTAAGTTACAATTAAACCTAACACTACACTATCAATAAATAAATTAAATAAACTATCTACAATTATCTACAATTATATCAACTAAACTAAATTACAAAAAAAACAAAACACTAAATTACAAAGAAAAACAAACACTAAATTACAAAAAATAAAAAAAGATTACAAGAATTTTAAACTAATTACACCTACTCTAAATACCCCTAAAAAAATAACAAAGCCCCCCAAAATAAAAAAAAAATGCCCTACCCTATTCTAAAATAAAAATTGTAATGCTCTTTTACCTTACCAGCCCTTAAAAGGGCCTTTTGCGGGGCATGCCCCAAAGAATTCTGCTCTTTTGCCTGTAAAAAAAAACATACAATACCCCCCCCAACATTACAACCCACCATCCACATACCCCTAATCTAACCCAAACCCCCCTTAAATAAACCTAACACTAAGCCCCTGAAGATCTTCCTACCTTGTCTTCACCACGCCGGGTATCACCGATCCGTCAAGAAGAGGGTCCGAAGTCTTCCTCCTATCCGGCAAGAAGAGCTCCTCCAGAGGGTCCAAAGTCTTCATCCTATACGGGCAGAAGAGGACATCCGGACCGGCAGACATCTTCATCCAAGCGGCATCTTCTATCTTCTTCCATCCGGCACGGAGCGGGACCATCTTCAAGCAGCCGACGCGGAGCCATCCTTCTTCACCGACGGACTAACGACGAATGAAGGTTCCTTTAAGGGACGTCATCCAAGATGGCGTCCCTCAAATTCCGATTGGCTGATAGGATTCTATCAGCCAATCGGAATTAAGCTAGGAAAAATCTGATTGGCTGATTGAATGTAGTGTGAAGGTGGGCAGAGCCTCGGAGGAAGCGCGGAGGAGCCCTGCGAAACGTGTCAGCCAACGCCCACTATTGTGACGCTTTGATTGTTACGCTACCGTGTGAGAATAGCGTGTCTGCGAGACGGCTTTTGGTGGGCACGTTAAGCAACGATAGTGTATACCCTTCTTTTTGCTCACTGAAGTACCCGGACAACATTTGGCATTACTACAGACTCTCTGTCCTAAGCTGAGGGAACGGTTGTATCGGAGACCAAATCAGCATTGAAAGGGAGCAGCTGTGTTTTGCTGAGAGGGACATCAGTGAATTGCTGTAACCATACCTCATATGTTTGAGGTTTAATCTTGTGAGTGCAATCTTATCATAATAAAGTAATTGTCATTTTACCATAATACTACACATAGATTGTGTCTTTTCTGCGCTCTATGTGCTCTAAGTTTTAGATCTGGAGTTGAGTGATTTTTTTGGACACTACACCAGTGCCCTTTTGAGGAGCTGTAGACACAAACAAGAGTGAACAGATCCATGAACACAGGAACAAAAAAGAAAAAGAAAAGGAAAAAAGGAACCTTGAAAAATTCTTTAAGATAAGACTTTTGAGTTTTTCTGTGGCGATCTTTGTGTGGACAATACCAAGTGTATATTGGCTTTATATGTTATGGTTTTACACACATATATGTATATATAATTTTTCTCTTAAGAATTTGATAGCCGGTATTACGAAGGATTTGAGGAATTACTAGTTTTATTTTATTAAATTTCGTAAAAAAAAAGGTTATTATGACCTAGTACCGGTGTAACTATATACACCCCCACCCATAGTCTCTCTTTTATCAGCCATATAGAAGGGGAAGTGTCGCTCTATTGTTTTTAGTGGAATATTGGGTTATTTTTGGTACAAACATCCTTAGCAGCCCAGGTACAGACATGTAAGAGTGATATATTTGCTATAAATCCTACCTGAGCTGCTCATAAAGAGCAAGAAGACTTGGATGGTTCATCTTATGCCTTTCCACTATTTTAGCATCTTTCATTCTCTGAAGCAAAACTTTTTGATGTATTTAATGTGCTCTGGGCATTATGGGCCTGCCACTGACTTTCTGTATGGGTTCTACCCTAGGATAGTTTTCATGACCATTTACTTCTCCTTTTATTCATCTTACCCATTCACTCTTGCTCTTGTGCAGCCTCTACCAACAGTCGGTCCTCATTCATCTCCCTCACATTGAACATCTATAGTATAAAGACTCAACTCCGGTCACTCCTCTCAGTCTTTGCAGTCGCACATTTTGCCACTGGCTGTAACCCTTTCACTTAGAATATCACTGGCCCAGCCCCTCACTCTCCTAGCCCCTCTCAAAGGTTGTATCCATCTAATTTTCCACAATAACAGCAAGCTATGAAACATAGCCAGATTAATTTTACAATCTGGACACGGTACAGAACCTAGCGCACCGAAGGAGGTACGTCATGCAGCGTTGGGCAGCAAAGTTTAAAAATATATGGATATGAATATATACATATGTATTTATGTATTTATATGTGTGTATATACACATATTAACATCATTAACATAAAATTTTTAAACGTTGCTGCCCAATGCTGCGTTAATTTAGCGATCCACTAAATGTTTATATATGTCTTTGAAAAGTGTATCTACTGTTTTCTTTAATCTATCTAATGTTCAAGCATGTTTGATATATTAATGTGTTTTTTTAATACTTTATTGTTTGTATATGTTTAAACATGTATTGATCATGTGGAAGTAATTTATCCAAAGAACAAGAAACATAAGCAAAGAAAATAGCTGTGTTCCATTCACACTACACTACGAAAATATCATCATAATCAAAATAGAAAACAAGTAACCATGATAGTAACTTAATAAATAAACTTACCATTTACAAGAATTTTAATGCTGAAAAAAGTTATACAAATGGGTGAGATGTGATATTTGGAAAGGCCCAAGAGGTAAAGTCTAAAGATCTAGCAAAATTTGCTTGAAAGTGTTTTATGATGTGTTTTTCTGAAGGATTGGAATACTACTGTCAAATTGTCCACAACAAGCAAAGTACAGGTAGCCCTCAGTTTACGCCGGGGTTAGGTTCCAGAAGGAATGGTTGTAAATTGAAACGGTTGTAAATTGAAACCCAGTTTATAATGTAAGTCAATGGGAAGTGAGGGAGATAGGTTCCAGGCCCCTCTCAAAATTGTCATAAGTAACACCTAATACATTATTTTTAAAGCTTTGAAATGAAGACTTTAAATGCTAAACAGCATTATAAACCTAATAAAATAATCACACAACACAGACTTCACTTGCATTTTTCTGCAAACAGTTCTTTCTATGCATTCCAATCTGGACTGATTTATAGACAGGAAGATCTTGTTCCTTTGAAATCTGCTCGATAGCTCAGGTCTAGTTAAACTGATTAATTTCAGCTTGCTTGGCTTTGCTGCAACACAAGCGGACAGCTCCACTTACTGGCTATTTTAATAAATGCACTGCTTCTCAATGCTTTTCAATAGCAGTCACATGACTGGAAAAAAAGGTTGTTATTCTGAAACGGTGTAAATTGAACCGTTGTAAAACGAGGGCCACCTGTATTGCAAATCACATGAAAACCACAATATAATGGGACCCATTGTCACAGAATCACCATAGAAGGAAGCTTCTCTGGCTATTGGTATGGATTTTTTCAAAGCAGATATGGACATTAAAGGGACACTAAACCCAATTTTTTTTCATGATTCAGATACAGCAT